>NW_026909203.1:0-116297 GCF_033115175.1 Lepus europaeus
GCGCTCGGGAACTCAGCAGGGCCCGCCCCTGGGGCCAGGGGTCTGGCAGGCTCCGGGGGCAAATGGACTACGGAAGCCGAGAGGGGCCCGTCCGCGCCAAAACCCAAAACGCGCTGCGGCCTCCAGGGAGGGACACAGGGGACACGAGTGGCTGTGTGGCTTGCAGTGCCCGACCAGAGGGAGGGAGGTTGTCTGGCTGCTGAGGCGCAGCCGGTGTCAGCCCTTCGGGGAACTGCCCGTGGATGCTTCGGGATTGGGGGCTGCCAACTCAGAACCCCCGTTCCCTGTGGCTGCAGCCAGCCAGGGGGCTCCAGGGTCGGGCTCGCCCGTGGGCCTGGGGGGCTTCTTGCCTGTGTGCAGGGCTTCTACGCACAAGGTGGCACCTCATCCCGGCCCAAGGGTGGTGGCAGGAACCCAGGAGGCGCTCGGGGACTCAGCAGGGCCCGCCCCTGGGGCCAGGGGTCTGGCAGGCTCCGCGGCAAATGGACTACGGAAGCCGAGAGGGGCCCGTCCGTGCCAAAACCCAAAACGCACTGCGGCCTCCAGGGACACAGGGGACACAAGTGGCTGTGTGGCTTGCAGTGCCCAACCAGAGGGAGGGAGGTTGTCTTGTTGCTGAGGCGCAGCCGGTGTCAGCCCTTCGGGGAACTGCCCGTGGATGCTTCGGGAATGGGGGCTGCCAACTCAGAACCCCTGTTCCCTGTGGCTGCAGCCAGCCAGGGGGCTCCAGGGTCGGGCTCGCCCGTGGGCCTGGGGGGCTTCTTGCCTGTGTGCAGGGCTTCTACGCACAAGGTGGCACCTCATCCCGGCCCAAGGGTGGTGGCAGGAACCCAGGAGGCGCTCGGGGACTCAGCAGGGCCCGCCCCTGGGGCCAGGGGTCTGGCAGGCTCCGCGGCAAATGGACTACGGAAGCCGAGAGGGGCCCGTCCGCGCCAAAACCCAAAACGCACTGCGGCCTCCAGGGACACAGGGGACACAAGTGGCTGTGTGGCTTGCAGTGCCCAACCAGAGGGAGGGAGGTTGTCTGGCTGCTGAGGCGCAGCCGGTGTCAGCCCTTCGGGGAACTGCCCGTGGATGCTTTGGGAATGGGGGCTGCCAACTCAGAACCCCCGTTCCCTGTGGCTGCAGCCAGCCAGGGGGCTCCAGGGTCGGGCGCGCCCGCGGGCCTGGGGGGCTTCTTGCCTGTATGCAGGGCTTCTACGCACAAGGTGGCACCTCATCCCGGCCCAAGGGTGGTGGCAGGAACCCAGGAGGCGCTCGGGAACTCAGCAGGGCCCGCCCCTGGGGCCAGGGGTCTGGCAGGCTCCGGGGGCAAATGGACTACGGAAACCGAGAGGGGCCCGTCCGCGCCAAAACCCAAAACGCGCTGCGGCCACCAGGGACACAGGGGACACGAGTGGCTGTGTGGCTTGCAGTGCCCGACCAGAGGGAGGGAGGTGTTCTGGCTGCTGAGGCGCAGCCGGTGTCAGCCCTTCGGGGAACTGCCCGTGGATGCTTCGGGAATGGGGGCTGCCAACTCAGAACCCCCGTTCCCTGTGGCTGCAGCCAGCCAGGGGGCTCCAGGGTCGGGCGCGCCCGCGGGCCTGGGGGGCTTCTTGCCTGTATGCAGGGCTTCTACGCACAAGGTGGCACCTCATCCCGGCCCAAGGGTGGTGGCAGGAACCCAGGAGGCGCTCGGGGACTCAGCAGGGCCCGCCCCTGGGGCCAGGGGTCTGGCAGGCTCCGTGGCAAATGGACTACGGAAGCCGAGAGGGGCCCGTCCGCGCCAAAACCCAAAACGCGCTGCGGCCTCCAGGGACACAGGGGACACAAGTGGCTGTGTGGCTTGCAGTGCCCGACCAGAGGGAGGGAGGTTGTCTGGCTGCTGAGGCGCAGCCGGTGTCAGCCCTTCGGGGAAATGCCCGTGGATGCTTCGGGAATGGGGGCTGCCAACTCAGAACCCCCGTTCCCTGTGGCTGCAGCCAGCCAGGGGGCTCCAGGGTCGGGCGCGCCCGCGGGCCTGGGGGGCTTCTTGCCTGTGTGCAGGGCTTCTACGCACAAGGTGGCACCTCATCCCGGCCCAAGGGTGGTGGCAGGAACCCAGGAGGCGCTCGGGGACTCAGCAGGGCCCGCCCCTGGGGCCAGGGGTCTGGCAGGCTCCGGGGGCAAATGGACTACGGAAGCCGAGAGGGGCCCGTCCGCGCCAAAACCCAAAACGCGCTGCAGCCTCCAGGGACACAGGGGACACAGTGGCTGTGTGGCTTGCAGTGCCCGACCAGAGGGAGTGAGGTTGTCTGGCTGCTGAGGCGCAGCCGGTGTCAGCCCTTCGGGGAACTGCCCGTGGATGCTTCGGGAATGGGGGCTGCCTACTCAGAACCCCCGTTCCCTGTGGCTGCAGCCAGCCAGGGGGCTCCAGGGTTGGGCGCGCCCGCGGGCCTGGGGGGCTTCTTGCCTGTGTGCAGGGCTTCTACGCACAAGGTGGCACCTCATCCCGGCCCAAGGGTGGTGGCAGGAACCCAGGAGGCGCTCGGGAACTCAGCAGGGCCCGCCCCTGGGGCCAGGGATCTGGCAGGCTCCGGGGGTAAATGGACTACGGAAACCGAGAGGGGCCCGTCCGCGCCAAAACCCAAAACGCGCTGCGGCCTCCAAAGAGGGACACAGGGACAAGTGGCTGTGTGGCTTGCAGTGCCCGACCAGAGGGAGGGAGGTTGTCTGGCTGCTGAGGCGCAGCCGGTGTCAGCCCTTCGGGGAAGTGCCCGTGGATGCTTCAGGAATGGGGGCTGCCAACTCAGAACCCCCGTTCCCTGTGGCTGCAGCCAGCCAGGGGGCTCCAGGGTCGGGCGCGCCCGCGGGCCTGGGGGGCTTCTTGCCTGTGTGCAGGGCTTCTACGCACAAGGTGGCACCTCATCCCGGCCCAAGGGTGGTGGCAGGAACCCAGGAGGCGCTCGGGGACTCAGCAGGGCCCGCCCCTGGGGCCAGGGGTCTGACAGGCTCCGGGGGCAAATGGACTACGGAAGCCGAGAGGGGCCCGTCCGCGCCAAAACCCAAAACGCGCTGGGGCCTCCAGGGACACAGGGGACACAAGTGGCTGTGTGGCTTGCAGTGCCCGACCAGAGGGAGGGAGGTTGTCTGGCTGCTGAGGCGCAGCCGGTGTCAGCCCTTCGGGGAACTGCCCGTGGATGCTTCGGGAATGGGGGCTGCCAACTCAGAACCCCCGTTCCCTGTGGCTGCAGCCAGCCAGGGGGCTCCAGAGTCGGGTGCGCCCGCGGGCCTGGGGGGCTTCTTGCCTGTGTGCAGGGCTTCTACGCACAAGGTGGCACCTCATCCCGGCCCAAGGGTGGTGGCAGGAACCCAGGAGGCGCTAAGGGACTCAGCAGGGCCCGCCCCTGGGGCCAGGGGTCTGGCAGGCTCCGCGGCAAATGGACTACGGAAGCCGAGAGGGGCCCGTCCGCGCCAAAACCCAAAACGCGCTGCGGCCTCCAGGGACACAGGGGACACAAGTGGCTGTGTGGCTTGCAGTGCCCGACCAGAGGGAGGGAGGTTGTCTGGCTGCTGAGGCGCAGCCGGTGTCAGCCCTTCGGGGAACTGCCCGTGGATGCTTCGGGAATGGGGGCTGCCAACTCAGAACCCCCGTTCCCTGTGGCTGCAGCCAGCCAGGGGGCTCCAGGGTCGGGCGCGCCCGCGGGCCTGGGGGGCTTCTTGCCTGTGTGCAGGGCTTCTACGCACAAGGTGGCACCTCATCCCGGCCCAAGGGTGGTGGCAAGAACCCAGGAGGCGCTCGGGGACTCAGCAGGGCCCGCCCCTGGGGCCAGGGGTCTGGCAGGCTCCGGGGGCAAATGGACTACGGAAGCCGAGAGGGGCCCGTCCGCGCCAAAACCCAAAACGCGCTGCGGCCTCCAGGGACACAGGGGACACAAGTGGCTGTGTGGCTTGCAGTGCCCGACCAGAGGGAGGGAGGTTGTCTGGCTGCTGATGCGCAGCCGGTGTCAGCTCTTCGGGGAACTGCCCGTGGATGCTTCGGGAATGGGGGCTGCCTACTCAGAACCCCCGTTCCCTGTGGCTGCAGCCAGCCAGGGGGCTCCAGGGTTGGGCGCGCCCGCGGGCCTGGGGGGCATCTTGCCTGTATGCAGGGCTTCTACGCACAAGGTGGCACCTCATCCCGGCCCAAGGGTGGTGGCAGGAACTCAGGAGGCCTTCGGGGACTCAGCAGGGCCCGCCCCTGGGGCCAGGGGTCTGGCAGGCTCCGGGGGCAAATGGACTACGGAAGCCGAGAGGGGCCCGTCCGCGCCAAAACCCAAAACGCGCTGCGGCCTCCAGGGAGGGACACAGGGGACACAAGTGGCTGTGTGGCTTGCAGTGCCCGACCAGAGGGAGGGAGGTTGTCTGGCTGCTGAGGCGCAGCCGGTGTCAGCCCTTCGGGGAACTGCCCGTGGATGCTTCGGGAATGGGGGCTGCCAACTCAGAACCCCCGTTCCCTGTGGCTGCAGCCAGCCAGGGGGCTCCAGGGTCGGGCGCGCCCGCGGGCCTGGGGGGCTTCTTGCCTTTATGCAGGGCTTCTACACACAAGGTGGCACCTCATCCCGGCCCAAGGGTGGTGGCAGGAACCCAGGAGGCGCTCGGGAACTCAGCAGGGCCCGCCCCTGGGGCCAGGGATCTGGCAGGCTCCGGGGGTAAATGGACTATGGAAGCCGAGAGGGGCCCGTCCGCGCCAAAACCCAAAACGCGCTGCGGCCTCCAGGGAGGGACACAGGGGACACAAGTGGCTGTGTGGCTTGCAGTGCCCGACCAGAGGGAGGGAGTTTGTCTGGCTGCTGAGGCGCAGCCTGTGTCAGCCCTTCTGGGAAGTGCCCGTGGATGCTTCGGGAATGGGGGCTGCCAACTCAGAACCCCCGTTCCCTGTGGCTGCAGCCAGCCAGGGGGCTCCAGGGTCGGGCGCGCCCGCGGGCCTGGGGGGCTTCTTGCCTGTGTGCAGGGCTTCTACGCACAAGGTGGCACCTCGTCCCGGCCCAAGGGTGGTGGCAGGAACCCAGGAGGCGCTCGGGGACTCAGCAGGGCCCGCCCCTGGGGCCAGGGGTCTGGCAGGCTCCGGGGGCAAATGGACTACGGAAGCCGAGAGGGGCCCGTCCGCGCCAAAACCCAAAACGCGCTGCGGCCTCCAGGGACACAGGGGACACAAGTGGCTGTGTGGCTTGCAGTGCCCGACCAGAGGGAGGGAGGTTGTCTGGCTGCTGAGGCGCAGCCGGTGTCAGCCCTTCGGGGAACTGCCCGTGGATGCTTCGGGAATGGGGGCTGCCAACTCAGAACCCCCGTTCCCTGTGGCTGCAGCCAGCCAGGGGGCTCCAGGGTCGGGCGCGCCCGCGGGCCTGGGGGGCTTCTTGCCTGTGTGCAGGGCTTCTACGCACAAGGTGGCACCTCATCCCGGCCCAAGGGTGGTGGCAGGAACCCAGGAGGCGCTCGGGGACTCAGCAGGGCCCGCCCCTGGGGCCAGGGGTCTGACAGGCTCCGGGGGCAAATGGACTACGGAAACCGAGAGGGGCCCGTCCGCGCCAAAACCCAAAACGCGCTGGGGCCTCCAGGGACACAGGGGACACAAGTGGCTGTGTGGCTTGCAGTGCCCGACCAGAGGGAGGGAGGTTGTCTGGCTGCTGAGGCGCAGCCGGTGTCAGCCCTTCGGGGAACTGCCCGTGGATGCTTCGGGAATGGGGGCTGCCAACTCAGAACCCCCGTTCCCTGTGGCTGCAGCCAGCCAGGGGGCTCCAGGGTCGGGCGCGCCCGCGGGCCTGGGGGGCTTCTTGCCTGTGTGCAGGGCTTCTACGCACAAGGTGGCACCTCATCCCGGCCCAAGGGTGGTGGCAGGAACCCAGGAGGCGCTCGGGAACTCAGCAGGGCCCGCCCCTGGGGCCAGGGGTCTGGCAGGCTCCGGGGGCAAATGGACTACGGAAGCCGAGAGGGGCCCGTCCGCGCCAAAACCCAAAACGCGCTGCGGCCTCCAGGGAGGGACACAGGGGACACAAGTGGCTGTGTGGCTTGCAGTGCCCGACCAGAGGGAGGGAGGTTGTCTGGCTGCTGAGGCGCAGCCGGTGTCAGCCCTTCGGGGAACTGCCCGTGGATGCTTCGGGAATGGGGGCTGCCTACTCAGAACCCCCGTTCCCTGTGGCTGCAGCCAGCCAGGGGGCTCCAGGGTCGGGCGCGCCCGCGGGCCTGGGGGGCATCTTGCCTGTGTGCAGGGCTTCTACGCACAAGGTGGCACCTCATCCCGGCCCAAGTGTTGTGGCAGGAACTCAGGAGGCACTCGGGGACTCAGCAGGGCCCGCCCCTGGGGCCAGGGGTCTGGCAGGCTCCGCGGCAAATGGACTATGGAAGCCGAGAGGGGCCCGTCCGCGCCAAAACCCAAAACGCGCTGCGGCCTCCAGGGAGGGACACAGGGGACACAAGTGGCTGTGTGGCTTGCAGTGCCCGACCAGAGGGAGGGAGTTTGTCTGGCTGCTGAGGCGCAGCCGGTGTCAGCCCTTCGGGGAAGTGCCCGTGGATGCTTCGGGAATGGGGGCTGCCAACTCAGAACCCCCGTTCCCTGTGGCTGCAGCCAGCCAGGGGGCTCCAGGGTCGGGCGCGCCCGCGGGCCTGGGGGGCTTCTTGCCTGTATGCAGGGCTTCTACGCACAAGGTGGCACCTCATCCCGGCCCAAGGGTGGTGGCAGGAACCCAGGAGGCGCTCGGGGACTCAGCAGGGCCCGCCCCTGGGGCCAGGGGTCTGGCAGGCTCCGCGGCAAATGGACTACGGAAGCCGAGAGGGGCCCGTCCGCGCCAAAACCCAAAACGCGCTGCGGCCTCCAGGGACACAGGGGACACAAGTGGCTGTGTGGCTTGCAGTGCCCGACCAGAGGGAGGGAGGTTGTCTGGCTGCTGAGGCGCAGCCGGTGTCAGCCCTTCGGGGAACTGCCCGTGGATGCTTCGGGAATGGGGGCTGCCAACTCAGAACCCCCGTTCCCTGTGGCTGCAGCCAGCCAGGGGGCTCCAGGGTCGGGCGCGCCCGAGGGCCTGGGGGGCTTCTTGCCTGTGTGCAGGGCTTCTACGCACAAGGTGGCACCTCATCCCGGCCCAAGGGTGGTTGCAAGAACCCAGGAGGCGCTCGGGGACTCAGCAGGGCCCGCCCCTGGGGCCAGGGGTCTGGCAGGCTCCGGGGGCAAATGGACTACGGAAGCCGAGAGGGGCCCGTCCGCGCCAAAACCCAAAACGCGCTGCGGCCTCCAGGGAGGGACACAGGGGACACAAGTGGCTGTGTGGCTTGCAGTGCCCGACCAGAGGGAGGGAGGTTGTCTGGCTGCTGAGGCGCAGCCGGTGTCAGCCCTTCGGGGAACTGCCCGTGGATGCTTCGGGAATGGGGGCTGCCTACTCAGAACCCCCGTTCCCTGTGGCTGCAGCCAGCCAGGGGGCTCCAGGGTCGGGCGCGCCCGCGGGCCTGGGGGGCATCTTGCCTGTGTGCAGGGCTTCTACGCACAAGGTGGCACCTCATCCCGGCCCAAGTGTTGTGGCAGGAACTCAGGAGGCACTCGGGGACTCAGCAGGGCCCGCCCCTGGGGCCAGGGGTCTGGCAGGCTCCGCGGCAAATGGACTATGGAAGCCGAGAGGGGCCCGTCCGCGCCAAAACCCAAAACGCGCTGCGGCCTCCAGGGAGGGACACAGGGGACACAAGTGGCTGTGTGGCTTGCAGTGCCCGACCAGAGGGAGGGAGTTTGTCTGGCTGCTGAGGCGCAGCCGGTGTCAGCCCTTCGGGGAAGTGCCCGTGGATGCTTCGGGAATGGGGGCTGCCAACTCAGAACCCCCGTTCCCTGTGGCTGCAGCCAGCCAGGGGGCTCCAGGGTCGGGCGCGCCCGCGGGCCTGGGGGGCTTCTTGCCTGTATGCAGGGCTTCTACGCACAAGGTGGCACCTCATCCCGGCCCAAGGGTGGTGGCAGGAACCCAGGAGGCGCTCGGGGACTCAGCAGGGCCCGCCCCTGGGGCCAGGGGTCTGGCAGGCTCCGCGGCAAATGGACTACGGAAGCCGAGAGGGGCCCGTCCGCGCCAAAACCCAAAACGCGCTGCGGCCTCCAGGGACACAGGGGACACAAGTGGCTGTGTGGCTTGCAGTGCCCGACCAGAGGGAGGGAGGTTGTCTGGCTGCTGAGGCGCAGCCGGTGTCAGCCCTTCGGGGAACTGCCCGTGGATGCTTCGGGAATGGGGGCTGCCAACTCAGAACCCCCGTTCCCTGTGGCTGCAGCCAGCCAGGGGGCTCCAGGGTCGGGCGCGCCCGAGGGCCTGGGGGGCTTCTTGCCTGTGTGCAGGGCTTCTACGCACAAGGTGGCACCTCATCCCGGCCCAAGGGTGGTTGCAAGAACCCAGGAGGCGCTCGGGGACTCAGCAGGGCCCGCCCCTGGGGCCAGGGGTCTGGCAGGCTCCGGGGGCAAATGGACTACGGAAGCCGAGAGGGGCCCGTCCGCGCCAAAACCCAAAACGCGCTGCGGCCTCCAGGGACACAGGGGACACAAGTGGCTGTGTGGCTTGCAGTGCCCGACCAGAGGGAGGGAGGTTGTCTGGCTGCTGAGGCGCAGCCGGTGTCAGCCCTTCGGGGAACTGCCCGTGGATGCTTCGGGAATGGGGGCTGCCTACTCAGAACCCCCGTTCCCTGTGGCTGCAGCCAGCCAGGGGGCTCCAGGGTTGGGCGCGCCCGCGGGCCTGGGGGGCATCTTGCCTGTATGCAGGGCTTCTACGCACAAGGTGGCACCTCATCCCGGCCCAAGGGTGGTGGCAGGAACTCAGGAGGCCTTCGGGGACTCAGCAGGGCCCGCCCCTGGGGCCAGGGGTCTGGCAGGCTCCGGGGGCAAATGGACTACGGAAGCCGAGAGGGGCCCGTCCGCGCCGAAACCCAAAACGCGCTGCGGCCTCCAGGGAGGGACACAGGGGACACAAGTGGCTGTGTGGCTTGCAGTGCCCGACCAGAGGGAGGGAGGTTGTCTGGCTGCTGAGGCGCAGCCGGTGTCAGCCCTTCGGGGAACTGCCCGTGGATGCTTCGGGAATGGGGGCTGCCAACTCAGAACCCCCGTTCCCTGTGGCTGCAGCCAGCCAGGGGGCTCCAGGGTCGGGCGCGCCCGCGGGCCTGGGGGGCTTCTTGCCTTTATGCAGGGCTTCTACACACAAGGTGGCACCTCATCCCGGCCCAAGGGTGGTGGCAGGAACCCAGGAGGCGCTCGGGGACTCAGCAGGGCCCGCCCCTGGGGCCAGGGGTCGGGCAGGCTCCGGGGGCAAATGGACTACGGAAGCCGAGAGGGGCCCGTCCGCGCCAAAACCCAAAACGCGCTGCGGCCTCCAGGGACACAGGGGACACAAGTGGCTGTGTGGCTTGCAGTGCCCGACCAGAGGGAGGGAGGTTGTCTGGCTGCTGAGGCGCAGCCGGTGTCAGCCCTTCGGGGAACTGCCCGTGGATGCTTCGGGAATGGGGGCTGCCAACTCAGAACCCCCGTTCCCTGTGGCTGCAGCCAGCCAGGGGGCTCCAGGGTCGGGCGCGCCCGCGGGCCTGGGGGGCTTCTTGCCTGTGTGCAGGGCTTCTACGCACTAGGTGGCACCTCATCCCGGCCCAAGGGTGGTGGCAGGAACCCAGGAGGCGCTCGGGGACTCAGCAGGGCCCGCCCCTGGGGCCAGGGGTCTGGCAGGCTCCGCGGCAAATGGACTACGGAAGCCGAGAGGGGCCCGTCCGCGCCAAAACCCAAAACGCGCTGCGGCCTCCACGGAGGGACACAGGGGACACAAGTGGCTGTGTGGCTTGCAGTGCCCGACCAGAGGGAGGGAGGTTGTCTGGCTGCTGAGGCGCAGCCGGTGTCAGCCCTTCGGGGAACTGCCCGTGGATGCTTCGGGAATGGGGGCTGCCAACTCAGAACCCCCGTTCCCTGTGGCTGCAGCCAGCCAGGGGGCTCCAGGGTCGGGCGCGCCCGCGGGCCTGGGGGGCTTCTTGCCTGTGTGCAGGGCTTCTACGCACAAGGTGGCACCTCATCCCGGCCCAAGGGTGGTGGCAGGAACCCAGGAGGCGCTCGGGGACTCAGCAGGGCCCGCCCCTGGGGCCAGGGGTCTGGCAGGCTCCGGGGGCAAATGGACTACGGAAGCCGAGAGGGGCCCGTCCGCGCCAAAACCCAAAACGCGCTGCGGCCTCCAGGGACACAGGGGACACAAGTGGCTGTGTGGCTTGCAGTGCCCGACCAGAGGGAGGGAGGTTGTCTGGCTGCTGAGGCGCAGCCGGTGTCAGCCCTTCGGGGAACTGCCCGTGGATGCTTCGGGAATGGGGGCTGCCAACTCAGAACCCCCGTTCCCTGTGGCTGCAGCCAGCCAGGGGGCTCCAGGGTCGGGCGCGCCCGCGGGCCTGGGGGGCTTCTTGCCTGTGTGCAGGGCTTCTACGCACTAGGTGGCACCTCATCCCGGCCCAAGGGTGGTGGCAGGAACCCAGGAGGCGCTCGGGGACTCAGCAGGGCCCGCCCCTGGGGCCAGGGGTCTGGCAGGCTCCGCGGCAAATGGACTACGGAAGCCGAGAGGGGCCCGTCCGCGCCAAAACCCAAAACGCGCTGCGGCCTCCACGGAGGGACACAGGGGACACAAGTGGCTGTGTGGCTTGCAGTGCCCGACCAGAGGGAGGGAGGTTGTCTGGCTGCTGAGGCGCAGCCGGTGTCAGCCCTTCGGGGAACTGCCCGTGGATGCTTCGGGAATGGGGGCTGCCAACTCAGAACCCCCGTTCCCTGTGGCTGCAGCCAGCCAGGGGGCTCCAGGGTCGGGCGCGCCCGCGGGCCTGGGGGGCTTCTTGCCTGTGTGCAGGGCTTCTACGCACAAGGTGGCACCTCATCCCGGCCCAAGGGTGGTGGCAGGAACCCAGGAGGCGCTCGGGGACTCAGCAGGGCCCGCCCCTGGGGCCAGGGGTCTGGCAGGCTCCGGGGGCAAATGGACTACGGAAGCCGAGAGGGGCCCGTCCGCGCCAAAACCCAAAACGCGCTGCGGCCTCCAGGGACACAGGGGACACAAGTGGCTGTGTGGCTTGCAGTGCCCGACCAGAGGGAGGGAGGTTGTCTGGCTGCTGAGGCGCAGCCGGTGTCAGCCCTTCGGGGAACTGCCCGTGGATGCTTCGGGAATGGGGGCTGCCAACTCAGAACCCCCGTTCCCTGTGGCTGCAGCCAGCCAGGGGGCTCCAGGGTCGGGCGCGCCCGCGGGCCTGGGGGGCTTCTTGCCTGTGTGCAGGGCTTCTACGCACAAGGTGGCACCTCATCCCGGCCCAAGGGTGGTGGCAGGAACCCAGGAGGCGCTCGGGGACTCAGCAGGGCCCGCCCCTGGGGCCAGGGGTCTGGCAGGCTCCGCGGCAAATGGACTACGGAAGCCGAGAGGGGCCCGTCCGCGCCAAAACCCAAAACGCGCTGCGGCCTCCAGGGAGGGACACAGGGGACACAAGTGGCTGTGTGGCTTGCAGTGCCCGACCAGAGGGAGGGAGGTTGTCTGGCTGCTGAGGCGCAGCCGGTGTCAGCCCTTCGGGGAACTGCCCGTGGATGCTTCGGGAATGGGGGCTGCCAACTCAGAACCCCCGTTCCCTGTGGCTGCAGCCAGCCAGGGGGCTCCAGGGTCGGGCGCGCCCGCGGGCCTGGGGGGCTTCTTGCCTGTGTGCAGGGCTTCTACGCACAAGGTGGCACCTCATCCCGGCCCAAGGGTGGTGGCAGGAACCCAGGAGGCGCTCGGGGACTCAGCAGGGCCCGCCCCTGGGGCCAGGGGTCTGGCAGGCTCCGGGGGCAAATGGACTACGGAAGCCGAGAGGGGCCCGTCCGCGCCAAAACCCAAAACGCGCTGCGGCCTCCAGGGACACAGGGGACACAAGTGGCTGTGTGGCTTGCAGTGCCCGACCAGAGGGAGGGAGGTTGTCTGGCTGCTGAGGCGCAGCCGGTGTCAGCCCTTCGGGGAACTGCCCGTGGATGCTTCGGGAATGGGGGCTGCCAACTCAGAACCCCCGTTCCCTGTGGCTGCAGCCAGCCAGGGGGCTCCAGGGTCGGGCGCGCCCGCGGGCCTGGGGGGCTTCTTGCCTGTGTGCAGGGCTTCTACGCACAAGGTGGCACCTCATCCCGGCCCAAGGGTGGTGGCAGGAACCCAGGAGGCGCTCGGGGACTCAGCAGGGCCCGCCCCTGGGGCCAGGGGTCTGGCAGGCTCCGCGGCAAATGGACTACGGAAGCCGAGAGGGGCCCGTCCGCGCCAAAACCCAAAACGCGCTGCGGCCTCCAGGGAGGGACACAGGGGACACAAGTGGCTGTGTGGCTTGCAGTGCCCGACCAGAGGGAGGGAGGTTGTCTGGCTGCTGAGGCGCAGCCGGTGTCAGCCCTTCGGGGAACTGCCCGTGGATGCTTCGGGAATGGGGGCTGCCAACTCAGAACCCCCGTTCCCTGTGGCTGCAGCCAGCCAGGGGGCTCCAGGGTCGGGCGCGCCCGCGGGCCTGGGGGGCTTCTTGCCTGTGTGCAGGGCTTCTACGCACAAGGTGGCACCTCATCCCGGCCCAAGGGTGGTGGCAGGAACCCAGGAGGCGCTCGGGGACTCAGCAGGGCCCGCCCCTGGGGCCAGGGGTCTGGCAGGCTCCGGGGGCAAATGGACTACGGAAGCCGAGAGGGGCCCGTCCGCGCCAAAACCCAAAACGCGCTGCGGCCTCCAGGGACACAGGGGACACAAGTGGCTGTGTGGCTTGCAGTGCCCGACCAGAGGGAGGGAGGTTGTCTGGCTGCTGAGGCGCAGCCGGTGTCAGCCCTTCGGGGAACTGCCCGTGGATGCTTCGGGAATGGGGGCTGCCAACTCAGAACCCCCGTTCCCTGTGGCTGCAGCCAGCCAGGGGGCTCCAGGGTCGGGCGCGCCCGCGGGCCTGGGGGGCTTCTTGCCTGTGTGCAGGGCTTCTACGCACAAGGTGGCACCTCATCCCGGCCCAAGGGTGGTGGCAGGAACCCAGGAGGCGCTCGGGGACTCAGCAGGGCCCGCCCCTGGGGCCAGGGGTCTGGCAGGCTCCGCGGCAAATGGACTACGGAAGCCGAGAGGGGCCCGTCCGCGCCAAAACCCAAAACGCGCTGCGGCCTCCACGGAGGGACACAGGGGACACAAGTGGCTGTGTGGCTTGCAGTGCCCGACCAGAGGGAGGGAGGTTGTCTGGCTGCTGAGGCGCAGCCGGTGTCAGCCCTTCGGGGAACTGCCCGTGGATGCTTCGGGAATGGGGGCTGCCAACTCAGAACCCCCGTTCCCTGTGGCTGCAGCCAGCCAGGGGGCTCCAGGGTCGGGCGCGCCCGCGGGCCTGGGGGGCTTCTTGCCTGTGTGCAGGGCTTCTACGCACAAGGTGGCACCTCATCCCGGCCCAAGGGTGGTGGCAGGAACCCAGGAGGCGCTCGGGGACTCAGCAGGGCCCGCCCCTGGGGCCAGGGGTCTGGCAGGCTCCGGGGGCAAATGGACTATGGAAGCCGAGAGGGGCCCGTCCGCGCCAAAACCCAAAACGCGCTGCGGCCTCCACGGAGGGACACAGGGGACACAAGTGGCTGTGTGGCTTGCAGTGCCCGACCAGAGGGAGGGAGGTTGTCTGGCTGCTGAGGCGCAGCCGGTGTCAGCCCTTCGGGGAACTGCCCGTGGATGCTTCGGGAATGGGGGCTGCCAACTCAGAACCCCCGTTCCCTGTGGCTGCAGCCAGCCAGGGGGCTCCAGGGTCGGGCGCGCCCGCGGGCCTGGGGGGCTTCTTGCCTGTGTGCAGGGCTTCTACGCACAAGGTGGCACCTCATCCCGGCCCAAGGGTGGTGGCAAGAACCCAGGAGGCGCTCGGGGACTCAGCAGGGCCCGCCCCTGGGGCCAGGGGTCTGGCAGGCTCCGGGGGCAAATGGACTACGGAAGCCGAGAGGGGCCCGTCCGCGCCAAAACCCAAAACGCGCTGCGGCCTCCAGGGACACAGGGGACACAAGTGGCTGTGTGGCTTGCAGTGCCCGACCAGAGGGAGGGAGGTTGTCTGGCTGCTGAGGCGCAGCCGGTGTCAGCCCTTCGGGGAACTGCCCGTGGATGCTTCGGGAATGGGGGCTGCCAACTCAGAACCCCCGTTCCCTGTGGCTGCAGCCAGCCAGGGGGCTCCAGGGTCGGGCGCGCCCGCGGGCCTGGGGGGCTTCTTGCCTGTGTGCAGGGCTTCTACACACAAGGTGGCACCTCATCCCGGCCCAAGGGTGGTGGCAGGAACCCAGGAGGCGCTCGGGAACTCAGCAGGGCCCGCCCCTGGGGCCAGGGGTCTGGCAGGCTCCGGGGGTAAATGGACTATGGAAGCCGAGAGGGGCCCGTCCGCGCCAAAACCCAAAACGCGCTGCGGCCTCCAGGGAGGGACACAGGGGACACAAGTGGCTGTGTGGCTTGCAGTGCCCGACCAGAGGGAGGGAGTTTGTCTGGCTGCTGAGGCGCAGCCTGTGTCAGCCCTTCGGGGAAGTGCCCGTGGATGCTTCGGGAATGGGGGCTGCCAACTCAGAACCCCCGTTCCCTGTGGCTGCAGCCAGCCAGGGGGCTCCAGGGTCGGGCGAGCCCGCAGGCCTGGGGGGCTTCTTGCCTGTGTGCAGGGCTTCTACGCACAAGGTGGCACCTCATCCCGGCCCAAGGGTGGTGGCAGGAACCCAGGAGGCGCTCGGGGACTCAGCAGGGCCCGCCCCTGGTGCCAGGGGTCTGGCAGGCTCCGGGGGCAAATGGACTACGGAAGCCGAGAGGGGCCCGTCCGCGCCAAAACCCAAAACGCGCTGCGGCCTCCAGGGACACAGGGGACACAAGTGGCTGTGTGGCTTGCAGTGCCCGACCAGAGGGAGGGAGGTTGTCTGGCTGCTGAGGCGCAGCCGGTGTCAGCCCTTCGGGGAACTGCCCGTGGATGCTTCGGGAATGGGGGCTGCCAACTCAGAACCCCCGTTCCCTGTGGCTGCAGCCAGCCAGGGGGCTCCAGGGTCGGGCGCGCCCGCGGGCCTGGGGGGCTTCTTGCCTGTGTGCAGGGCTTCTACGCACAAGGTGGCACCTCATCCCGGCCCAAGGGTGGTGGCAGGAACCCAGGAGGCGCTCGGGGACTCAGCAGGGCCCGCCCCTGGGGCCAGGGGTCTGGCAGGCTCCGCGGCAAATGGACTACGGAAGCCGAGAGGGGCCCGTCCGCGCCAAAACCCAAAACGCGCTGCGGCCTCCAGGGACACAGGGGACACAAGTGGCTGTGTGGCTTGCAGTGCCCGACCAGAGGGAGGGAGGTTGTCTGGCTGCTGAGGCGCAGCCGGTGTCAGCCCTTCGGGGAACTGCCCGTGGATGCTTCGGGAATGGGGGCTGCCAACTCAGAACCCCCGTTCCCTGTGGCTGCAGCCAGCCAGGGGGCTCCAGGGTCGGGCGCGCCCGCGGGCCTGGGGGGCTTCTTGCCTGTGTGCAGGGCTTCTACGCACAAGGTGGCACCTCATCCCGGCCCAAGGGTGGTGGCAGGAACCCAGGAGGCGCTCGGGGACTCAGCAGGGCCCGCCCCTGGGGCCAGGGGTCTGGCAGGCTCCGGGGGCAAATGGACTACGGAAGCCGAGAGGGGCCCGTCCGCGCCAAAACCCAAAACGCGCTGCGGCCTCCAGGGACACAGGGGACACAAGTGGCTGTGTGGCTTGCAGTGCCCGACCAGAGGGAGGGAGGTTGTCTGGCTGCTGAGGCGCAGCCGGTGTCAGCCCTTCGGGGAACTGCCCGTGGATGCTTCGGGAATGGGGGCTGCCAACTCAGAACCCCCGTTCCCTGTGGCTGCAGCCAGCCAGGGGGCTCCAGGGTCGGGCGCGCCCGCGGGCCTGGGGGGCTTCTTGCCTGTGTGCATGGCTTCTACGCACAAGGTGGCACCTCATCCCGGCCCAAGGGTGGTGGCAGGAACCCAGGAGGCGCTCGGGGACTCAGCAGGGCCCGCCCCTGGGGCCAGGGGTCTGGCAGGCTCCGCGGCAAATGGACTACGGAAGCCGAGAGGGGCCCGTCCGCGCCAAAACCCAAAACGCGCTGCGGCCTCCAGGGAGGGACACAGGGGACACAAGTGGCTGTGTGGCTTGCAGTGCCCGACCAGAGGGAGGGAGGTTGTCTGGCTGCTGAGGCGCAGCCGGTGTCAGCCCTTCGGGGAACTGCCCGTGGATGCTTCGGGAATGGGGGCTGCCAACTCAGAACCCCCGTTCCCTGTGGCTGCAGCCAGCCAGGGGGCTCCAGGGTCGGGCGCGCCCGCGGGCCTGGGGGGCTTCTTGCCTGTGTGCAGGGCTTCTACGCACAAGGTGGCACCTCATCCCGGCCCAAGGGTGGTGGCAGGAACCCAGGAGGCGCTCGGGGACTCAGCAGGGCCCGCCCCTGGGGCCAGGGGTCTGGCAGGCTCCGGGGGCAAATGGACTACGGAAGCCGAGAGGGGCCCGTCCGCGCCAAAACCCAAAACGCGCTGCGGCCTCCAGGGACACAGGGGACACAAGTGGCTGTGTGGCTTGCAGTGCCCGACCAGAGGGAGGGAGGTTGTCTGGCTGCTGAGGCGCAGCCGGTGTCAGCCCTTCGGGGAACTGCCCGTGGATGCTTCGGGAATGGGGGCTGCCAACTCAGAACCCCCGTTCCCTGTGGCTGCAGCCAGCCAGGGGGCTCCAGGGTCGGGCGCGCCCGCGGGCCTGGGGGGCTTCTTGCCTGTGTGCAGGGCTTCTACGCACAAGGTGGCACCTCATCCCGGCCCAAGGGTGGTGGCAGGAACCCAGGAGGCGCTCGGGGACTCAGCAGGGCCCGCCCCTGGGGCCAGGGGTCTGGCAGGCTCCGCGGCAAATGGACTACGGAAGCAGAGAGGGGCCCGTCCGCGCCAAAACCCAAAACGCGCTGCGGCCTCCAGGGACACAGGGGACACAAGTGGCTGTGTGGCTTGCAGTGCCCGACCAGAGGGAGGGAGGTTGTCTGGCTGCTGAGGCGCAGCCGCTGTCAGCCCTTCGGGGAACTGCCCGTGGATGCTTCGGGAATGGGGGCTGCCAACTCAGAACCCCCGTTCCCTGTGGCTGCAGCCAGCCAGGGGGCTCCAGGGTCGGGCGCGCCCGCGGGCCTGGGGGGCTTCTTGCCTGTGTGCAGGGCTTCTACGCACAAGGTGGCACCTCATCCCGGCCCAAGGGTGGTGGCAGGAACCCAGGAGGCGCTCGGGGACTCAGCAGGGCCCGCCCCTGGGGCCAGGGGTCTGGCAGGCTCCGGGGGCAAATGGACTACGGAAGCCGAGAGGGGCCCGTCCGCGCCAAAACCCAAAACGCGCTGCGGCCTCCAGGGACACAGGGGACACAAGTGGCTGTGTGGCTTGCAGTGCCCGACCAGAGGGAGGGAGGTTGTCTGGCTGCTGAGGCGCAGCCGGTGTCAGCCCTTCGGGGAACTGCCCGTGGATGCTTCGGGAATGGGGGCTGCCAACTCAGAACCCCCGTTCCCTGTGGCTGCAGCCAGCCAGGGGGCTCCAGGGTCGGGCGCGCCCGCGGGCCTGGGGGGCTTCTTGCCTGTGTGCAGGGCTTCTACGCACAAGGTGGCACCTCATCCCGGCCCAAGGGTGGTGGCAGGAACCCAGGAGGCGCTCGGGGACTCAGCAGGGCCCGCCCCTGGGGCCAGGGGTCTGGCAGGCTCCGCGGCAAATGGACTACGGAAGCCGAGAGGGGCCCGTCCGCGCCAAAACCCAAAACGCGCTGCGGCCTCCACGGAGGGACACAGGGGACACAAGTGGCTGTGTGGCTTGCAGTGCCCGACCAGAGGGAGGGAGGTTGTCTGGCTGCTGAGGCGCAGCCGGTGTCAGCCCTTCGGGGAACTGCCCGTGGATGCTTCGGGAATGGGGGCTGCCAACTCAGAACCCCCGTTCCCTGTGGCTGCAGCCAGCCAGGGGGCTCCAGGGTCGGGCGCGCCCGCGGGCCTGGGGGGCTTCTTGCCTGTGTGCAGGGCTTCTACGCACAAGGTGGCACCTCATCCCGGCCCAAGGGTGGTGGCAGGAACCCAGGAGGCGCTCGGGGACTCAGCAGGGCCCGCCCCTGGGGCCAGGGGTCTGGCAGGCTCCGGGGGCAAATGGACTATGGAAGCCGAGAGGGGCCCGTCCGCGCCAAAACCCAAAACGCGCTGCGGCCTCCAGGGACACAGGGGACACAAGTGGCTGTGTGGCTTGCAGTGCCCGACCAGAGGGAGGGAGGTTGTCTGGCTGCTGAGGCGCAGCCGGTGTCAGCCCTTCGGGGAACTGCCCGTGGATGCTTCGGGAATGGGGGCTGCCAACTCAGAACCCCCGTTCCCTGTGGCTGCAGCCAGCCAGGGGGCTCCAGGGTCGGGCGCGCCCGCGGGCCTGGGGGGCTTCTTGCCTGTGTGCAGGGCTTCTACGCACAAGGTGGCACCTCATCCCGGCCCAAGGGTGGTGGCAGGAACCCAGGAGGCGCTCGGGGACTCAGCAGGGCCCGCCCCTGGGGCCAGGGGTCTGGCAGGCTCCGGGGGCAAATGGACTACGGAAGCCGAGAGGGGCCCGTCCGCGCCAAAACCCAAAACGCGCTGCGGCCTCCAGGGACACAGGGGACACAAGTGGCTGTGTGGCTTGCAGTGCCCGACCAGAGGGAGGGAGGTTGTCTGGCTGCTGAGGCGCAGCCGGTGTCAGCCCTTCGGGGAACTGCCCGTGGATGCTTCGGGAATGGGGGCTGCCAACTCAGAACCCCCGTTCCCTGTGGCTGCAGCCAGCCAGGGGGCTCCAGGGTCGGGCGCGCCCGCGGGCCTGGGGGGCTTCTTGCCTGTGTGCAGGGCTTCTACGCACAAGGTGGCACCTCATCCCGGCCCAAGGGTGGTGGCAGGAACCCAGGAGGCGCTCGGGGACTCAGCAGGGCCCGCCCCTGGGGCCAGGGGTCTGGCAGGCTCCGCGGCAAATGGACTACGGAAGCCGAGAGGGGCCCGTCCGCGCCAAAACCCAAAACGCGCTGCGGCCTCCAGGGACACAGGGGACACAAGTGGCTGTGTGGCTTGCAGTGCCCGACCAGAGGGAGGGAGGTTGTCTGGCTGCTGAGGCGCAGCCGGTGTCAGCCCTTCGGGGAACTGCCCGTGGATGCTTCGGGAATGGGGGCTGCCAACTCAGAACCCCCGTTCCCTGTGGCTGCAGCCAGCCAGGGGGCTCCAGGGTCGGGCGCGCCCGCGGGCCTGGGGGGCTTCTTGCCTGTGTGCAGGGCTTCTACGCACAAGGTGGCACCTCATCCCGGCCCAAGGGTGGTGGCAGGAACCCAGGAGGCGCTCGGGGACTCAGCAGGGCCCGCCCCTGGGGCCAGGGGTCTGGCAGGCTCCGCGGCAAATGGACTACGGAAGCCGAGAGGGGCCCGTCCGCGCCAAAACCCAAAACGCGCTGCGGCCTCCACGGAGGGACACAGGGGACACAAGTGGCTGTGTGGCTTGCAGTGCCCGACCAGAGGGAGGGAGGTTGTCTGGCTGCTGAGGCGCAGCCGGTGTCAGCCCTTCGGGGAACTGCCCGTGGATGCTTCGGGAATGGGGGCTGCCAACTCAGAACCCCCGTTCCCTGTGGCTGCAGCCAGCCAGGGGGCTCCAGGGTCGGGCGCGCCCGCGGGCCTGGGGGGCTTCTTGCCTGTGTGCAGGGCTTCTACGCACAAGGTGGCACCTCATCCCGGCCCAAGGGTGGTGGCAAGAACCCAGGAGGCGCTCGGGGACTCAGCAGGGCCCGCCCCTGGGGCCAGGGGTCTGGCAGGCTCCGGGGGCAAATGGACTACGGAAGCCGAGAGGGGCCCGTCCGCGCCAAAACCCAAAACGCGCTGCGGCCTCCAGGGACACAGGGGACACAAGTGGCTGTGTGGCTTGCAGTGCCCGACCAGAGGGAGGGAGGTTGTCTGGCTGCTGAGGCGCAGCCGGTGTCAGCCCTTCGGGGAACTGCCCGTGGATGCTTCGGGAATGGGGGCTGCCAACTCAGAACCCCCGTTCCCTGTGGCTGCAGCCAGCCAGGGGGCTCCAGGGTCGGGCGCGCCCGCGGGCCTGGGGGGCTTCTTGCCTTTATGCAGGGCTTCTACACACAAGGTGGCACCTCATCCCGGCCCAAGGGTGGTGGCAGGAACCCAGGAGGCGCTCGGGGACTCAGCAGGGCCCGCCCCTGGGGCCAGGGGTCTGGCAGGCTCCGGGGGCAAATGGACTACGGAAGCCGAGAGGGGCCCGTCCGCGCCAAAACCCAAAACGCGCTGCGGCCTCCAGGGAGGGACACAGGGGACACAAGTGGCTGTGTGGCTTGCAGTGCCCGACCAGAGGGAGGGAGGTTGTCTGGCTGCTGAGGCGCAGCCGGTGTCAGCCCTTCGGGGAACTGCCCGTGGATGCTTCGGGAATGGGGGCTGCCAACTCAGAACCCCCGTTCCCTGTGGCTGCAGCCAGCCAGGGGGCTCCAGGGTCGGGCGCGCCCGCGGGCCTGGGGGGCTTCTTGCCTGTGTGCAGGGCTTCTACGCACAAGGTGGCACCTCATCCCGGCCCAAGGGTGGTGGCAGGAACCCAGGAGGCGCTCGGGGACTCAGCAGGGCCCGCCCCTGGGGCCAGGGGTCTGGCAGGCTCCGGGGGCAAATGGACTACGGAAGCCGAGAGGGGCCCGTCCGCGCCAAAACCCAAAACGCGCTGCGGCCTCCAGGGACACAGGGGACACAAGTGGCTGTGTGGCTTGCAGTGCCCGACCAGAGGGAGGGAGGTTGTCTGGCTGCTGAGGCGCAGCCGGTGTCAGCCCTTCGGGGAACTGCCCGTGGATGCTTCGGGAATGGGGGCTGCCAACTCAGAACCCCCGTTCCCTGTGGCTGCAGCCAGCCAGGGGGCTCCAGGGTCGGGCGCGCCCGCGGGCCTGGGGGGCTTCTTGCCTGTGTGCAGGGCTTCTACGCACAAGGTGGCACCTCATCCCGGCCCAAGGGTGGTGGCAGGAACCCAGGAGGCGCTCGGGGACTCAGCAGGGCCCGCCCCTGGGGCCAGGGGTCTGGCAGGCTCCGCGGCAAATGGACTACGGAAGCCGAGAGGGGCCCGTCCGCGCCAAAACCCAAAACGCGCTGCGGCCTCCAGGGACACAGGGGACACAAGTGGCTGTGTGGCTTGCAGTGCCCGACCAGAGGGAGGGAGGTTGTCTGGCTGCTGAGGCGCAGCCGCTGTCAGCCCTTCGGGGAACTGCCCGTGGATGCTTCGGGAATGGGGGCTGCCAACTCAGAACCCCCGTTCCCTGTGGCTGCAGCCAGCCAGGGGGCTCCAGGGTCGGGCGCGCCCGCGGGCCTGGGGGGCTTCTTGCCTGTGTGCAGGGCTTCTACGCACAAGGTGGCACCTCATCCCGGCCCAAGGGTGGTGGCAGGAACCCAGGAGGCGCTCGGGGACTCAGCAGGGCCCGCACCTGGGGCCAGGGGTCTGGCAGGCTCCGGGGGCAAATGGACTACGGAAGCCGAGAGGGGCCCGTCCGCGCCAAAACCCAAAACGCGCTGCGGCCTCCAGGGAGGGACACAGGGGACACAAGTGGCTGTGTGGCTTGCAGTGCCCGACCAGAGGGAGGGAGGTTGTCTGGCTGCTGAGGCGCAGCCGGTGTCAGCCCTTCGGGGAACTGCCCGTGGATGCTTCGGGAATGGGGGCTGCCAACTCAGAACCCCCGTTCCCTGTGGCTGCAGCCAGCCAGGGGGCTCCAGGGTCGGGCGCGCCCGCGGGCCTGGGGGGCTTCTTGCCTGTGTGCAGGGCTTCTACGCACAAGGTGGCACCTCATCCCGGCCCAAGGGTGGTGGCAGGAACCCAGGAGGCGCTCGGGGACTCAGCAGGGCCCGCCCCTGGGGCCAGGGGTCTGGCAGGCTCCGCGGCAAATGGACTACGGAAGCCGAGAGGGGCCCGTCCGCGCCAAAACCCAAAACGCGCTGCGGCCTCCAGGGAGGGACACAGGGGACACGAGTAGCTGTGTGGCTTGCAGTGCCCGACCAGAGGGAGGGAGGTTGTCTGGCTGCTGAGGCGCAGCCGGTGTCAGCCCTTCGGGGAACTGCCCGTGGATGCTTCGGGATTGGGGGCTGCCAACTCAGAACCCCCGTTCCCTGTGGCTGCAGCCAGCCAGGGGGCTCCAGGGTCGGGCTCGCCCGTGGGCCTGGGGGGCTTCTTGCCTGTGTGCAGGGCTTCTACGCACAAGGTGGCACCTCATCCCGGCCCAAGGGTGGTGGCAGGAACCCAGGAGGCGCTCGGGGACTCAGCAGGGCCCGCCCCTGGGGCCAGGGGTCTGGCAGGCTCCGGGGGCAAATGGACTACGGAAGCCGAGAGGGGCCCGTCCGTGCCAAAACCCAAAACGCACTGCGGCCTCCAGGGACACAGGGGACACGAGTGGCTGTGTGGCTTGCAGTGCCCGACCAGAGGGAGGGAGGTGTTCTGGCTGCTGAGGCACAGCCGGTGTCAGCCCTTCGGGGAACTGCCCGTGGATGCTTCGGGATGGGGGCTGCCAACTCAGAACCCCCGTTCCCTGTGGCTGCAGCCAGCCAGGGGGCTCCAGGGTGGGGCGCGCCCGCGGGCCTGGGGGGCTTCTTGCCTGTATGCAGGGCTTCTACGCACAAGGTGGCACCTCATCCCGGCCCAAGGGTGGTGGCAGGAACGCAGGAGGCGCTCGGGGACTCAGTAGGGCCCGCCCCTGGGACCAGGGGTCTGGCAGGCTCCGGGGGCAAATGGACTACGGAAGCCGAGAGGGGCCCGTCCGCGCCAAAACCCAAAACGCGCTGCGGCCTCCAGGGAGGGACACAGGGGACACAAGTGGCTGTGTGGCTTGCAGTGCCCGACCAGAGGGAGGGAGGTTGTCTGGCAGCTGAGGCGCAGCCGGTGTCAGCCCTTCGGGGAACTGCCCGTGGATGCTTCGGGAATGGGGGCTGCCAACTCAGAACCCCCGTTCCCTGTGGCTGCAGCCAGCCAGGGGGCTCCAGGGTCGGGCGCGCCCGCGGGCCTGTGGGGCTTCTTGCCTGTGTGCAGGGCTTCTACGCACAAGGTGGCACCTCATCCCGGCCCAAGGGTGGTGGCAGGAACCCAGGAGGCGCTCGGGGACTCAGCAGGGCCCGCCCCTGGGGCCAGGGGTCTGGCAGGCTCCGGGGGCAAATGGACTACGGAAGCCGAGAGGGTCCCGTCCGCGCCAAAACCCAAAACGCGCTGCGGCCTCCAGGGACACAGGGGACACAAGTGGCTGTGTGGCTTGCAGTGCCCGACCAGAGGGAGGGAGGTTGTCTGGCTGCTGAGGCGCAGCCGGTGTCAGCCCTTCGGGGAACTGCCCGTGGATGCTTCGGGAATGGGGGCTGCCAACTCAGAACCCCCGTTCCCTGTGGCTGCAGCCAGCCAGGGGGCTCCAGGGTCGGGCACGCCCGCGGGCCTGGGGGGCTTCTTGCCTGTGTGCAGGGCTTCTACGCACAAGGTGGCACCTCATCCCGGCCAAAGGGTGGTGGCAGGAACCCAGGAGGCGCTCGGGGACTCAGCAGGGCCCGCCCCTGGGGCCAGGGGTCTGGCAGGCTCCGGGGCAAATGGACTACGGAAGCCGAGAGGGGCCCGTCCGCGCCAAAACCCAAAACGCGCTGCGGCCACCAGGGACACAGGGGACACGAGTGGCTGTGTGGCTTGCAGTGCCCGACCAGAGGGAGGGAGGTGTTCTGGCTGCTGAGGCACAGCCGGTGTCAGCCCTTCGGGGAACTGCCCGTGGATGCTTCGGGATGGGGGCTGCCAACTCAGAACCCCCGTTCCCTGTGGCTGCAGCCAGCCAGGGGGCTCCAGGGTCGGGCGCGCCCGCGGGCCTGGGGGGCTTCTTGCCTGTGTGCAGGGCTTCTACGCACAAGGTGGCACCTCATCCCGGCCCAAGGGTGGTGGCAGGAACCCAGGAGGCGCTCGGGGACTCAGCAGGAGGCGCTCGGGAACTCAGCAGGGCCCGCCCCTGGGGCCAGGGGTCTGGCAGGCTCCGGGGGCAAATGGACTACGGAAGCCGAGAGGGGCCCGTCCGCGCCAAAACCCAAAACGCGCTGCGGCCTCCAGGGACACAGGGGACACGAGTGGCTGTGTGGCTTGCAGTGCCCGACCAGAGGGAGGGAGGTTGTCTGGCTGCTGAGGCGCAGCCGGTGTCAGCCCTTCGGGGAACTGCCCGTGGATGCTTCGGGAATGGGGGCTGCCAACTCAGAACCCCCGTTCCCTGTGGCTGCAGCCAGCCAGGGGGCTCCAGGGTCGGGCGCGCCCGCGGGCCTGGGGGGCTTCTTGCCTGTGTGCAGGGCTCCTACGCACAAGGTGGCACCTCATCCCGGCCCAAGGGTGGTGGCAGGAACCCAGGAGGCGCTCGGGGACTCAGCAGGGCAAGCCCCTGGGGCCAGGGGTCTGGCAGGCTCCGGGGGCAAATGGACTACGGAAGCCGAGAGGGGCCCGTCCGCGCCAAAACCCAAAACGCGCTGCGGCCTCCAGGGACACAGGGGACACAAGTGGCTGTGTGGCTTGCAGTGCCCGACCAGAGGGAGGGAGGTTGTCTGGCTGCTGAGGCGCAGCCGGTGTCAGCCCTTCGGGGAAGTGCCCGTGGATGCTTCGGGAATGGGGGCTGCCAACTCAGAACCCCCGTTCCCTGTGGCTGCAGCCAGCCAGGGGGCTCCAGGGTCGGGCGCGCCCGTGGGCCTGGGGGGCTTCTTGCCTGTATGCAGGGCTTCTACGCACAAGGTGGCACCTCATCCCGGCCCAAGGGTGGTGGCAGGAACCCAGGAGGCGCTCGGGAACTCAGCAGGGCCCGCCCCTGGGGCCAGGGGTCTGGCAGGCTCCGGGGGCAAATGGACTACGGAAGCCGAGAGGGGCCCGTCCGCGCCAAAACCCAAAACGCGCTGCGGCCTCCAGGGACACAGGGGACACGAGTGGCTGTGTGGCTTGCAGTGCCCGACCAGAGGGAGGGAGGTTGTCTGGCTGCTGAGGCGCAGCCGGTGTCAGCCCTTCGGGGAACTGCCCGTGGATGCTTCGGGAATGGGGGCTGCCAACTCAGAACCCCCGTTCCCTGTGGCTGCAGCCAGCCAGGGGGCTCCAGGGTCGGGCGCGCCCGCAGGCCTGGGGGGCTTCTTGCCTGTTTGCAGGGCTTCTACGCACAAGGTGGCACCTCATCCCAGCCCAAGAGTGGTGGCAGGAACTCAGGAGGCGCTCGGGGACTCAGCAGGGCCTGCCCCTGGGGCCAGGGGTCTGGCAGGCTCCGGGGGCAAATGGACTACGGAAGCCGAGCGAGGCCCGTCCGCGCCAAAACCCAAAACGCGCTGCGGCCTCCAGGGACACAGGGGACACAAGTGGCTGTGTGGCTTGCAGTGCCCGACCAGAGGGAGGGAGGTTGTCTGGCTGCTGAGGCGCAGCCGGTGTCAGCCCTTCGGGGAACTGCCCGTGGATGCTTCGGGAATGGGGGCTGCCTACTCAGAACCCCCGTTCCCTGTGGCTGCAGCCAGCCAGGGGGCTCCAGGGTTGGGCGCGCCCGCGGGCCTGGGGGGCATCTTGCCTGTGTGCAGGGCTTCTACGCACAAGGTGGCACCTCATCCCGGCCCAAGGGTGGTGGCAGGAACCCAGGAGGCGCTCGGGGACTCAGCAGGGCCCGCCCCTGGGGCCAGGGGTCTGGCAGGCTCCGGGGACAAATGGACTACGGAAGCCCGAGAGGGGCCCGTCCGCGCCAAAACCCAAAACGCGCTGCGGCCTCCAGGGACACAGGGGACACAAGTGGCTGTGTGGCTTGCAGTGCCCGACCAGAGGGAGGGAGGTTGTCTGGCTGCTGAGGCGCAGCCGGTGTCAGCCCTTCGGGGAACTGCCCGTGGATGCTTCGGGAATGGGGGCTGCCAACTCAGAACCCCCGTTCCCTGTGGCTGCAGCCAGCCAGGGGGCTCCAGGGTCGGGCGCGCCCGCGGGCCTGGGGGGCTTCTTGCCTGTGTGCAGGGCTTCTACGCACAAGGTGGCACCTCATCCCGGCCCAAGGGTGGTGGCAAGAACCCAGGAGGCGCTCGGGGACTCAGCAGGGCCCGCCCCTGGGGCCAGGGGTCTGGCAGGCTCCGGGGGCAAATGGACTACGGAAGCCGAGAGGGGCCCGTCCGCGCCAAAACCCAAAACGCGCTGCGGCCTCCAGGGACACAGGGGACACAAGTGGCTCTGTGGCTTGCAGTGCCCGACCAGAGGGAGGGAGGTTGTCTGGCTGCTGAGGCGCAGCCGGTGTCAGCCCTTCGGGGAACTGCCCGTGGATGCTTCGGGAATGGGGGCTGCCTACTCAGAACCCCCGTTCCCTGTGGCTGCAGCCAGCCAGGGGGCTCCAGGGTTGGGCGCGCCCGCGGGCCTGGGGGGCATCTTGCCTGTGTGCAGGGCTTCTACGCACAAGGTGGCACCTCATCCCGGCCCAAGGGTGGTGGCAGGAACTCAGGAGGCCTTCGGGGACTCAGCAGGGCCCGCCCCTGGGGCCAGGGGTCTGGCAGGCTCCGGGGGCAAATGGACTACGGAAGCCAAGAGGGGCCCGTCCGCGCCAAAACCCAAAACGCGCTGCGGCCTCCAGGGAGGGACACAGGGGACACAAGTGGCTGTGTGGCTTGCAGTGCCCGACCAGAGGGAGGGAGGTGTTCTGGCTGCTGAGGCGCAGCCGGTGTCAGCCCTTCGGGGAAGTGCCCGTGGATGCTTCGGGAATGGGGGCTGCCAACTCAGAACCCCCGTTCCCTGTGGCTGCAGCCAGCCAGGGGGCTCCAGGGTCGGGCGCGCCCGCGGACCTGGGGGGCTTCTTGCCTGTGTGCAGGGCTTCTACGCACAAGGTGGCACTTCATCCCGGCCCAAGGGTGGTGGCAGGAACTCAGGAGGCGCTCGGGGACTCAGCAGGGCCCGCCCCTGGGGCCAGGGGTCTGGCAGGCTCCGGGGGCAAATGGACTACGGAAGCCGAGAGGGGCCCGTCCGCGCCAAAACCCAAAACGCGCTGCGGCCTCCAGGGACACAGGGGACACAAGTGGCTGTGTGGCTTGCAGTGCCCGACCAGAGGGAGGGAGGTTGTCTGGCTGCTGAGGCGCAGCCGGTGTCAGCCCTTCGGGGAACTGCCCGTGGATGCTTCGGGAATGGGGGCTGCCAACTCAGAACCCCCGTTCCCTGTGGCTGCAGCCAGCCAGGGGGCTCCAGGGTCGGGCGCGCCCGTGGGCCTGGGGGGCTTCTTGCCTGTATGCAGGGCTTCTACGCACAAGGTGGCACCTCATCCCGGCCCAAGGGTGGTGGCAGGAACCCAGGAGGCGCTCGGGAACTCAGCAGGGCCCGCCCCTGGGGCCAGGGGTCTGGCAGGCTCCGGGGGCAAATGGACTACGGAAGCCGAGAGGGGCCCGTCCGCGCCAAAACCCAAAACGCGCTGCGGCCTCCAGGGACACAGGGGACACGAGTGGCTGTGTGGCTTGCAGTGCCCGACCAGAGGGAGGGAGGTTGTCTGGCTGCTGAGGCGCAGCCGGTGTCAGCCCTTCGGGGAACTGCCCGTGGATGCTTCGGGAATGGGGGCTGCCAACTCAGAACCCCCGTTCCCTGTGGCTGCAGCCAGCCAGGGGGCTCCAGGGTCGGGCGCGCCCGCGGGCCTGGGGGGCTTCTTGCCTGTGTGCAGGGCTCCTACGCACAAGGTGGCACCTCATCCCGGCCCAAGGGTGGTGGCAGGAACCCAGGAGGCGCTCGGGGACTCAGCAGGGCAAGCCCCTGGGGCCAGGGGTCTGGCAGGCTCCGGGGGCAAATGGACTACGGAAGCCGAGAGGGACCCGTCCGCGCCAAAACCCAAAACGCGCTGCGGCCTCCAGGGACACAGGGGACACAAGTGGCTGTGTGGCTTGCAGTGCCCGACCAGAGGGAGGGAGGTTGTCTGGCTGCTGAGGCGCAGCCGGTGTCAGCCCTTCGGGGAACTGCCCGTGGATGCTTCGGGAATGGGGGCTGCCAACTCAGAACCCCCGTTCCCTGTGGCTGCAGCCAGCCAGGGGGCTCCAGGGTCGGGCGCGCCCGTGGGCCTGGGGGGCTTCTTGCCTGTATGCAGGGCTTCTACGCACAAGGTGGCACCTCATCCCGGCCCAAGGGTGGTGGCAGGAACCCAGGAGGCGCTCGGGAACTCAGCAGGGCCCGCCCCTGGGGCCAGGGGTCTGGCAGGCTCCGGGGGCAAATGGACTACGGAAGCCGAGAGGGGCCCGTCCGCGCCAAAACCCAAAACGCGCTGCGGCCTCCAGGGACACAGGGGACACGAGTGGCTGTGTGGCTTGCAGTGCCCGACCAGAGGGAGGGAGGTTGTCTGGCTGCTGAGGCGCAGCCGGTGTCAGCCCTTCGGGGAACTGCCCGTGGATGCTTCGGGAATGGGGGCTGCCAACTCAGAACCCCCGTTCCCTGTGGCTGCAGCCAGCCAGGGGGCTCCAGGGTAGGGCGCGCCTGCGGGCCTGGGGGGCTTCTTGCCTGTGTGCATGGCTTCTACGCACAAGGTGGCACCTCATCCCGGCCCAAGGGTGGTGGCAGGAACCCAGGAGGCGCTCGGGGACTCAGCAGGGCAAGCCCCTGGGGCCAGGGGTCTGGCAGGCTCCGGGGGCAAATGGACTACGGAAGCCGAGAGGGGCCCGTCCGCGCCGAAACCCAAAACGCGCTGCGGCCTCCAGGGAGGGACACAGGGGACACAAGTGGCTGTGTGGCTTGGAGTGCCCGACCAGAGGGAGGGAGGTGTTCTGGCTCTGAGGCGCAGCCGGTGTCAGCCCTTCGGGGAACTGCCCGTGGATGCTTCGGGAATGGGGGCTGCCAACTCAGAACCCCCGTTCCCTGTGGCTGCAGCCAGCCAGGGGGCTCCAGGGTCGGGCGCGCCCGCGGGCCTGGGGGGCTTCTTGCCTGTATGCAGGGCTTCTACACACAAGGTGGCACCTCATCCCGGCCCAAGGGTGGTGGCAGGAACCCAGGAGGCGCTCGGGAACTCAGCAGGGCCCGCCCTTGGGACCAGGGATCTGGCAGGCTCCGGGGGCAAATGGACTACGGAAGCCGAGAGGGGCCCGTCCGCGCCAAAACCCAAAACGCGCTGCGGCCTCCAGGGACACAGGGGACACGAGTGGCTGTGTGGCTTGCAGTGCCCGACCAGAGGGAGGGAGGTTGTCTGGCTGCTGAGGCGCAGCCGGTGTCAGCCCTTCGGGGAACTGCCCGTGGATGCTTCGGGAATGGGGGCTGCCAACTCAGAACCCCCGTTCCCTGTGGCTGCAGCCAGCCAGGGGGCTCCAGGGTCGGGCGCGCCCGCAGGCCTGGGGGGCTTCTTGCCTGTGTGCAGGGCTCCTACGCACAAGGTGGCACCTCATCCCGGCCCAAGGGTGGTGGCAGGAACCCAGGAGGCGCTCGGGGACTCAGCAGGGCAAGCCCCTGGGGCCAGGGGTCTGGCAGGCTCCGGGGGCAAATGGACTACGGAAGCCGAGAGGGGCCCGTCCGCGCCAAAACCCAAAACGCGCTGCGGCCTCCAGGGACACAGGGGACACAAGTGGCTGTGTGGCTTGCAGTGCCCGACCAGAGGGAGGGAGGTTGTCTGGCTGCTGAGGCGCAGCCGGTGTCAGCCCTTCGGGGAACTGCCCGTGGATGCTTCGGGAATGGGGGCTGCCAACTCAGAACCCCCGTTCCCTGTGGCTGCAGCCAGCCAGGGGGCTCCAGGGTCGGGCGCGCCCGTGGGCCTGGGGGGCTTCTTGCCTGTATGCAGGGCTTCTACGCACAAGGTGGCACCTCATCCCGGCCCAAGGGTGGTGGCAGGAACCCAGGAGGCGCTCGGGAACTCAGCAGGGCCCGCCCCTGGGGCCAGGGGTCTGGCAGGCTCCGGGGGCAAATGGACTACGGAAGCCGAGAGGGGCCCGTCCGCGCCAAAACCCAAAACGCGCTGCGGCCTCCAGGGACACAGGGGACACGAGTGGCTGTGTGGCTTGCAGTGCCCGACCAGAGGGAGGGAGGTTGTCTGGCTGCTGAGGCGCAGCCGGTGTCAGCCCTTCGGGGAACTGCCCGTGGATGCTTCGGGAATGGGGGCTGCCAACTCAGAACCCCCGTTCCCTGTGGCTGCAGCCAGCCAGGGGGCTCCAGGGTAGGGCGCGCCTGCGGGCCTGGGGGGCTTCTTGCCTGTGTGCATGGCTTCTACGCACAAGGTGGCACCTCATCCCGGCCCAAGGGTGGTGGCAGGAACCCAGGAGGCGCTCGGGGACTCAGCAGGGCAAGCCCCTGGGGCCAGGGGTCTGGCAGGCTCCGGGGGCAAATGGACTACGGAAGCCGAGAGGGGCCCGTCCGCGCCGAAACCCAAAACGCGCTGCGGCCTCCAGGGAGGGACACAGGGGACACAAGTGGCTGTGTGGCTTGCAGTGCCCGACCAGAGGGAGGGAGGTGTTCTGGCTGCTGAGGCGCAGCCGGTGTCAGCCCTTCGGGGAACTGCCCGTGGATGCTTCGGGAATGGGGGCTGCCAACTCAGAACCCCCGTTCCCTGTGGCTGCAGCCAGCCAGGGGGCTCCAGGGTCGGGCGCGCCCGCGGGCCTGGGGGGCTTCTTGCCTGTATGCAGGGCTTCTACACACAAGGTGGCACCTCATCCCGGCCCAAGGGTGGTGGCAGGAACCCAGGAGGCGCTCGGGAACTCAGCAGGGCCCGCCCTTGGGACCAGGGATCTGGCAGGCTCCGGGGGCAAATGGACTACGGAAGCCGAGAGGGGCCCGTCCGCGCCAAAACCCAAAACGCGCTGCGGCCTCCAGGGACACAGGGGACACGAGTGGCTGTGTGGCTTGCAGTGCCCGACCAGAGGGAGGGAGGTTGTCTGGCTGCTGAGGCGCAGCCGGTGTCAGCCCTTCGGGGAACTGCCCGTGGATGCTTCGGGAATGGGGGCTGCCAACTCAGAACCCCCGTTCCCTGTGGCTGCAGCCAGCCAGGGGGCTCCAGGGTCGGGCGCGCCCGCGGGCCTGGGGGGCTTCTTGCCTGTGTGCAGGGCTCCTACGCACAAGGTGGCACCTCATCCCGGCCCAAGGGTGGTGGCAGGAACCCAGGAGGCGCTCGGGGACTCAGCAGGGCAAGCCCCTGGGGCCAGGGGTCTGGCAGGCTCCGGGGGCAAATGGACTACGGAAGCCGAGAGGGGCCCGTCCGCGCCAAAACCCAAAACGCGCTGCGGCCTCCAGGGACACAGGGGACACAAGTGGCTGTGTGGCTTGCAGTGCCCGACCAGAGGGAGGGAGGTTGTCTGGCTGCTGAGGCGCAGCCGGTGTCAGCCCTTCGGGGAACTGCCCGTGGATGCTTCGGGAATGGGGGCTGCCAACTCAGAACCCCCGTTCCCTGTGGCTGCAGCCAGCCAGGGGGCTCCAGGGTCGGGCGCGCCCGTGGGCCTGGGGGGCTTCTTGCCTGTATGCAGGGCTTCTACGCACAAGGTGGCACCTCATCCCGGCCCAAGGGTGGTGGCAGGAACCCAGGAGGCGCTCGGGAACTCAGCAGGGCAAGCCCCTGGGGCCAGGGGTCTGGCAGGCTCCGGGGGCAAATGGACTACGGAAGCCGAGAGGGGCCCGTCCGCGCCAAAACCCAAAACGCGCTGCGGCCTCCAGGGACACAGGGGACACGAGTGGCTGTGTGGCTTGCAGTGCCCGACCAGAGGGAGGGAGGTTGTCTGGCTGCTGAGGCGCAGCCGGTGTCAGCCCTTCGGGGAACTGCCCGTGGATGCTTCGGGAATGGGGGCTGCCAACTCAGAACCCCCGTTCCCTGTGGCTGCAGCCAGCCAGGGGGCTCCAGGGTAGGGCGCGCCTGCGGGCCTGGGGGGCTTCTTGCCTGTGTGCATGGCTTCTACGCACAAGGTGGCACCTCATCCCGGCCCAAGGGTGGTGGCAGGAACCCAGGAGGCGCTCGGGGACTCAGCAGGGCAAGCCCCTGGGGCCAGGGGTCTGGCAGGCTCCGGGGGCAAATGGACTACGGAAGCCGAGAGGGGCCCGTCCGCGCCGAAACCCAAAACGCGCTGCGGCCTCCAGGGAGGGACACAGGGGACACAAGTGGCTGTGTGGCTTGCAGTGCCCGACCAGAGGGAGGGAGGTGTTCTGGCTGCTGAGGCGCAGCCGGTGTCAGCCCTTCGGGGAACTGCCCGTGGATGCTTCGGGAATGGGGGCTGCCAACTCAGAACCCCCGTTCCCTGTGGCTGCAGCCAGCCAGGGGGCTCCAGGGTCGGGCGCGCCCGCGGGACTGGGGGGCTTCTTGCCTGTATGCAGGGCTTCTACACACAAGGTGGCACCTCATCCCGGCCCAAGGGTGGTGGCAGGAACCCAGGAGGCGCTCGGGAACTCAGCAGGGCCCGCCCTTGGGACCAGGGATCTGGCAGGCTCCGGGGGTAAATGGACTACGGAAGCCGAGAGGGGCCCGTCCGCGCCAAAACCCAAAACGCGCTGCGGCCTCCAGGGAGGGACACAGGGGACACAAGTGGCTGTGTGGCTTGCAGTGCCCGACCAGAGGGAGGGAGGTTGTCTGGCTGCTGAGGCGCAGCCGGTGTCAGCCCTTCGGGGAACTGCCCGTGGATGCTTCGGGAATGGGGGCTGCCAACTCAGAACCCCCGTTCCCTGTGGCTGCAGCCAGCCAGGGGGCTCCAGGGTCGGGCGCGCCCGCGGGCCTGGGGGGCTTCTTGCCTGTGAGCAGGGCTTCTACGCACAAGGTGGCACCTCATCCCGGCCCAAGGGTGGTGGCAGGAACCCAGGAGGCGCTCGGGGACTCAGCAGGGCCCGCCCCTGGGGCCAGGGGTCTGGCAGGCTCCGCGGCAAATGGACTACGGAAGCCGAGAGGGGCCCGTCCGCGCCAAAACCCAAAACGCGCTGCGGCCTCCAGGGAGGGACACAGGGGACACAAGTGGCTGTGTGGCTTGCAGTGCCCGACCAGAGGGAGGGAGGTTGTCTGGCTGCTGAGGCGCAGCCGGTGTCAGCCCTTCGGGGAACTGCCCGTGGATGCTTCGGGAATGGGGGCTGCCTACTCAGAACCCCCGTTCCCTGTGGCTGCAGCCAGCCAGGGGGCTCCAGGGTCGGGCGCGCCCGCGGGCCTGGGGGGCTTCTTGCCTGTGTGCAGGGCTTCTACGCACAAGGTGGCACCTCATCCCGGCCCAAGGGTGGTGGCAGGAACCCAGGAGGCGCTCGGGGACTCAGCAGGGCCCGCCCCTGGGGCCAGGGGTCTGGCAGGCTCCGGGGGCAAATGGACTACGGAAGCCGAGAGGGGCCCGTCCGCGCCAAAACCCAAAACGCGCTGCGGCCTCCAGGGACACAGGGGACACAAGTGGCTGTGTGGCTTGCAGTGCCCGACCAGAGGGAGGGAGGTTGTCTGGCTGCTGAGGCGCAGCCGGTGTCAGCCCTTCGGGGAACTGCCCGTGGATGCTTCGGGAATGGGGGCTGCCAACTCAGAACCCCCGTTCCCTGTGGCTGCAGCCAGCCAGGGGGCTCCAGGGTCGGGCGCGCCCGCGGGCCTGGGGGGCTTCTTGCCTGTGTGCAGGGCTTCTACGCACAAGGTGGCACCTCATCCCGGCCCAAGGGTGGTGGCAGGAACCCAGGAGGTGCTCGGGGACTCAGCAGGGCCCGCCCCTGGGGCCAGGGGTCTGGCAGGCTCCGGGGGCAAATGGACTACGGAAGCCGAGAGGGGCCCGTCCGCGCCAAAACCCAAAACGCGCTGCGGCCTCCAGGGACACAGGGGACACAAGTGGCTGTGTGGCTTGCAGTGCCCGACCAGAGGGAGGGAGGTTGTCTGGCTGCTGAGGCGCAGCCGGTGTCAGCCCTTCGGGGAACTGCCCGTGGATGCTTCGGGAATGGGGGCTGCCAACTCAGAACCCCCGTTCCCTGTGGCTGCAGCCAGCCAGGGGGCTCCAGGGTCGGGCGCGCCCGCGGGCCTGGGGGGCTTCTTGCCTGTGTGCAGGGCTTCTACGCACAAGGTGGCACCTCATCCCGGCCCAAGGGTGGTGGCAGGAACCCAGGAGGCGCTCGGGGACTCAGCAGGGCCCGCCCCTGGGGCCAGGGGTCTGGCAGGCTCCGCGGCAAATGGACTACGGAAGCCGAGAGGGGCCCGTCCGCGCCAAAACCCAAAACGCGCTGCGGCCTCCAGGGACACAGGGGACACAAGTGGCTATGTGGCTTGCAGTGCCCGACCAGAGGGAGGGAGGTTGTCTGGCTGCTGAGGCGCAGCCGCTGTCAGCCCTTCGGGGAACTGCCCGTGGATGCTTCGGGAATGGGGGCTGCCAACTCAGAACCCCCGTTCCCTGTGGCTGCAGCCAGCCAGGGGGCTCCAGGGTCGGGCGCGCCCGCGGGCCTGGGGGGCTTCTTGCCTGTGTGCAGGGCTTCTACGCACAAGGTGGCACCTCATCCCGGCCCAAGGGTGGTGGCAGGAACCCAGGAGGCGCTCGGGGACTCAGCAGGGCCCGCCCCTGGGGCCAGGGGTCTGGCAGGCTCCGCGGCAAATGGACTACGGAAGCCGAGAGGGGCCCGTCCGCGCCAAAACCCAAAATGCGCTGCGGCCTCCAGGGAGGGACACAGGGGACACAAGTGGCTGTGTGGCTTGCAGTGCCCGACCAGAGGGAGGGAGGTTGTCTGGCTGCTGAGGCGCAGCCGGTGTCAGCCCTTCGGGGAAGTGCCCGTGGATGCTTCGGGAATGGGGGCTGCCAACTCAGAACCCCCGTTCCCTGTGGCTGCAGCCAGCCAGGGGGCTCCAGGGTCGGGTGCGCCCGCGGGCCTGGGGGGCTTCTTGCCTGTGTGCAGGGCTTCTACGCACAAGGTGGCACCTCATCCCGGCCCAAGGGTGGTGGCAGGAACCCAGGAGGCGCTCGGGGACTCAGCAGGGCCCGCCCCTGGGGCCAGGGGTCTGGCAGGCTCCGGGGGCAAATGGACTACGGAAGCCGAGAGGGGCCCGTCCGCGCCAAAACCCAAAACGCGCTGCGGCCTCCAGGGACACAGGGGACACAAGTGGCTGTGTGGCTTGCAGTGCCCGACCAGAGGGAGGGAGGTTGTCTGGCTGCTGAGGCGCAGCCGGTGTCAGCCCTTCGGGGAACTGCCCGTGGATGCTTCGGGAATGGGGGCTGCCAACTCAGAACCCCCGTTCCCTGTGGCTGCAGCCAGCCAGGGGGCTCCAGGGTCGGGCGCGCCCGCGGGCCTGGGGGGCTTCTTGCCTGTGTGCAGGGCTTCTACGCACAATGTGGCACCTCATCCCGGCCCAAGGGTGGTGGCAGGAACCCAGGAGGCGCTCGGGGACTCAGCAGGGCCCGCCCCTGGGGCCAGGGGTCTGGCAGGCTCCGGGGGCAAATGGACTACGGAAGCCGAGAGGGGCCCGTCCGCGCCAAAACCCAAAACGCGCTGCGGCCTCCAGGGACACAGGGGACACAAGTGGCTGTGTGGCTTGTAGTGCCCGACCAGAGGGAGGGAGGTTGTCTGGCTGCTGAGGCGCAGCCGGTGTCAGCCCTTCGGGGAACTGCCCGTGGATGCTTCGGGAATGGGGGCTGCCTACTCAGAACCCCCGTTCCCTGTGGCTGCAGCCAGCCAGGGGGCTCCAGGGTTGGGCGCGCCCGCGGGCCTGGGGGGCATCTTGCCTGTGTGCAGGGCTTCTACGCACAAGGTGGCACCTCATCCCGGCCCAAGGGTGGTGGCAGGAACTCAGGAGGCGCTCGGGGACTCAGCAGGGCCCGCCCCTGGGGCCAGGGGTCTGGCAGGCTCCGGGGGCAAATGGACTACGGAAGCCGAGAGGGGCCCGTCCGCGCCAAAACCCAAAACGCGCTGCGGCCTCCAGGGAGGGACACAGGGGACACAAGTGGCTGTGTGGCTTGCAGTGCCCGACCAGAGGGAGGGAGGTTGTCTGGCTGCTGAGGCGCAGCCGGTGTCAGCCCTTCGGGGAACTGCCCGTGGATGCTTCGGGAATGGGGGCTGCCAACTCAGAACCCCCGTTCCCTGTGGCTGCAGCCAGCCAGGGGGCTCCAGGTTCGGGCGCGCCCGCGGGCCTGGGGGGCTTCTTGCCTGTATGCAGGGCTTCTACACACAAGGTGGCACCTCATCACGGCCCAAGGGTGGTGGCAGGAACCCAGGAGGTGCTCGGGAACTCAGCAGGGCCCGCCCCTGGGGCCAGGGGTCTGGCAGGCTCCGGGGGCAAATGGACTACGGAAGCCGAGAGGGGCCCGTCCGTGCCAAAACCCAAAACGCGCTGCGGCCACCAGGGACACAGGGGACACGAGTGGCTGTGTGGCTTGCAGTGCCCGACCAGAGGGAGGGAGGTGTTCTGGCTGCTGAGGCGCAACCGGTGTCTGCCCTTCGGGGAACTGCCCGTGGATGCTTCGGGAATGGGGGCTGCCAACTCAGAACCCCCGTTCCCTGTGGCTGCAGCCAGCCAGGGGCTCCAGGGTCGGGCGCGCCCGCGGGCCTGGGGGGCTTCTTGCCTGTGTGCAGGGCTTCTACGCACAAGGTGGCACCTCATCCCGGCCCAAGGGTGGTGGCAGGAACTCAGGAGGCGCTCGGGGACTCAGCAGGGCCCGCCCCTGGGGCCAGGGTCTGGCAGGCTCCGGGGGCAAATGGACTATGGAAGCCGAGAGGGGCCCGTACGCGTCAAAACCCAAAACGCGCTGCGGCCTCCAGGGAGGGACACAGGGGACACGAGTGGCTGTGTGGCTTGCAGTGCCCGACCAGAGGGAGGGAGGTTGTCTGGCTGCTGAGGCGCAGCCGGTGTCAGCCCTTCGGGGAACTGCCCGTGGATGCTTCGGGATTGGGGGCTGCCAACTCAGAACCCCCGTTCCCTGTGGCTGCAGCCAGCCAGGGGGCTCCAGGGTCGGGCTCGCCCGTGGGCCTGGGGGGCTTCTTGCCTGTGTGCAGGGCTTCTACGCACAAGGTGGCACCTCATCCCGGCCCAAGGGTGGTGGCAGGAACCCAGGAGGCGCTCGGGGACTCAGCAGGGCCCGCCCCTGGAGCCAGGGGTCTGGCAGGCTCCGCGGCAAATGGACTACGGAAGCCGAGAGGGGCCCGTCCGTGCCAAAACCCAAAACGCACTGCGGCCTCCAGGGACACAGGGGACACGAGTGGCTGTGTGGCTTGCAGTGCCCGACCAGAGGGAGGGAGGTTGTCTGGCTGCTGAGGCGCAGCCGGTGTCAGCCCTTCGGGGAACTGCCCGTGGATGCTTCGGGATGGGGTTGCCAACTCAGAACCCCCGTTCCCTGTGGCTGCAGCCAGCCAGGGGGCTCCAGGGTGGGGCGCGCCCGCGGGCCTGGGGGGCTTCTTGCCTGTATGCAGGGCTTCTACGCACAAGGTGGCACCTCATCCCGGCCCAAGGGTGGTGGCAGGAACGCAGGAGGCGCTCGGGGACTCAGTAGGGCCCGCCCCTGGGACCAGGGGTCTGGCAGGCTCCGGGGGCAAATGGACTACGGAAGCCGAGAGGGGCCCGTCCGCGCCAAAACCCAAAACGCGCTGCGGCCTCCAGGGAGGGACACAGGGGACACAAGTGGCTGTGTGGCTTGCAGTGCCCGACCAGAGGGAGGGAGGTTGTCTGGCTGCTGAGGCGCAGCCGGTGTCAGCCCTTCGGGGAACTGCCCGTGGATGCTTCGGGAATGGGGGCTGCCAACTCAGAACCCCCGTTCCCTGTGGCTGCAGCCAGCCAGGGGGCTCCAGGGTCGGGCGCGCCCGCGGGCCTGTGGGGCTTCTTGCCTGTGTGCAGGGCTTCTACGCACAAGGTGGCACCTCATCCCGGCCCAAGGGTGGTGGCAGGAACCCAGGAGGCGCTCGGGGACTCAGCAGGGCCCGCCCCTGGGGCCAGGGGTCTGGCAGGCTCCGGGGGCAAATGGACTACGGAAGCCGAGAGGGGCCCGTCCGCGCCAAAACCCAAAACGCGCTGCGGCCTCCAGGGACACAGGGGACACAAGTGGCTGTGTGGCTTGCAGTGCCCGACCAGAGGGAGGGAGGTTGTCTGGCTGCTGAGGCGCAGCCGGTGTAAGCCCTTCGGGGAACTGCCCGTGGATGCTTCGGGAATGGGGGCTGCCAACTCAGAACCCCCGTTCCCTGTGGCTGCAGCCAGCCAGGGGGCTCCAGGGTCGGGCTCGCCCGTGGGCCTGGGGGGCTTCTTGCCTGTGTGCAGGGCTTCTACGCACAAGGTGGCACCTCATCCCGGCCAAAGGGTGGTGGCAGGAACCCAAGAGGCGCTCGGGGACTCAGCAGGGCCCGCCCCTGGGGCCAGGGGTCTGGCAGGCTCCGGGGCAAATGGACTACGGAAGCCGAGAGGGGCCCGTCCGCGCCAAAACCCAAAACGCGCTGCGGCCACCAGGGACACAGGGGACACGAGTGGCTGTGTGGCTTGCAGTGCCCGACCAGAGGGAGGGAGGTGTTCTGGCTGCTGAGGCACAGCCGGTGTCAGCCCTTCGGGGAACTGCCCGTGGATGCTTCGGGATGGGGGCTGCCAACTCAGAACCCCCGTTCCCTGTGGCTGCAGCCAGCCAGGGGGCTCCAGGGTCGGGCGCGCCCGCGGGCCTGGGGGGCTTCTTGCCTGTGTGCAGGGCTTCTACGCACAAGGTGGCACCTCATCCCGGCCCAAGGGTGGTGGCAGGAACCCAGGAGGCGCTCGGGGAATCAGCAGGGCCCGCCCCTGGGGCCAGGGGTCTGGCAGGCTCCGGGGGCAAATGGACTACGGAAGCCGAGAGGGGCCCGTCCGCGCCAAAACCCAAAACGCGCTGCGGCCTCCAGGGAGGGACACAGGGGACACAAGTGGCTGTGTGGCTTGCAGTGCCCGACCAGAGGGAGGGAGGTTGTCTGGCTGCTGAGGCGCAGCCGGTGTCAGCCCTTCGGGGAACTGCCCGTGGATGCTTCGGGAATGGGGGCTGCCAACTCAGAACCCCCGTTCCCTGTGGCTGCAGCCAGCCAGGGGGCTCCAGGGTCGGGCGCGCCCGCGGGCCTGGGGGGCTTCTTGCCTGTGTGCAGGGCTTCTACGCACAAGGTGGCACCTCATCCCGGCCCAAGGGTGGTGGCAAGAACCCAGGAGGCGCTCGGGGACTCAGCAGGGTCCGCCCCTGGGGCCAGGGGTCTGGCAGGCTCCGGGGGCAAATGGACTACGGAAGCCGAGAGGGGCCCGTCCGCGCCAAAACCCAAAACGCGCTGCGGCCTCCAGGGAGGGACACAGGGGACACAAGTGGCTGTGTGGCTTGCAGTGCCCGACCAGAGGGAGGGAGGTTGTCAGCTGCTGAGGCGCAGCCGGTGTCAGCCCTTCGGGGAACTGCCCGTGGATGCTTCGGGAATGGGGGCTGCCAACTCAGAACCCCCGTTCCCTGTGGCTGCAGCCAGCCAGGGGGCTCCAGGGTCGGGCGCGCCCGCGGGCCTGGGGGGCTTCTTGCCTGTGTGCAGGGCTTCTACGCACAAGGTGGCACCTCATCCCGGCCCAAGGGTGGTGGCAGGAACCCAGGAGGCGCTCGGGGACTCAGCAGGGCCCGCCCCTGGGGCCAGGGGTCTGGCAGGCTCCGCGGCAAATGGACTACGGAAGCCGAGAGGGGCCCGTCCGCGCCAAAACCCAAAACGCGCTGCGGCCTCCAGGGAGGGACACAGGGGACACAAGTGGCTGTGTGGCTTGCAGTGCCCGACCAGAGGGAGGGAGGTTGTCTGGCTGCTGAGGCGCAGCCGGTGTCAGCCCTTCGGGGAAGTGCCCGTGGATGCTTCGGGAATGGGGGCTGCCAACTCAGAACCCCCGTTCCCTGTGGCTGCAGCCAGCCAGGGGGCTCCAGGGTCGGGCGCGCCCGCGGGCCTGGGGGGCTTCTTGCCTGTGTGCAGGGCTTCTACGCACAAGGTGGCACCTCATCCCGGCCCAAGGGTGGTGGCAGGAACCCAGGAGGCGCTCGGGGACTCAGCAGGGCCCGCCCCTGGGGCCAGGGGTCTGGCAGGCTCCGGGGGCAAATGGACTACGGAAGCCGAGAGGGGCCCGTCCGCGCCAAAACCCAAAACGCGCTGCGGCCTCCAGGGACACAGGGGACACGAGTGGCTGTGTGGCTTGCAGTGCCCGACCAGAGGGAGGGAGGTTGTCTGGCTGCTGAGGCGCAGCCGGTGTCAGCCCTTCGGGGAACTGCCCGTGGATGCTTCGGGAATGGGGGCTGCCAACTCAGAACCCCCGTTCCCTGTGGCTGCAGCCAGCCAGGGGGCTCCAGGGTCGGGCGCGCCCGCGGGCCTGGGGGGCTTCTTGCCTGTGTGCAGGGCTTCTACGCACAAGGTGGCACCTCATCCCGGCCCAAGGGTGGTGGCAAGAACCCAGGAGGCGCTCGGGGACTCAGCAGGGCCCGCCCCTGGGGCCAGGGGTCTGGCAGGCTCCGGGGGCAAATGGACTACGGAAGCCGAGAGGGGCCCGTCCGCGCCAAAACCCAAAACGCGCTGCGGCCTCCAGGGACACAGGGGACACAAGTGGCTCTGTGGCTTGCAGTGCCCGACCAGAGGGAGGGAGGTTGTCTGGCTGCTGAGGCGCAGCCGGTGTCAGCCCTTCGGGGAACTGCCCGTGGATGCTTCGGGAATGGGGGCTGCCTACTCAGAACCCCCGTTCCCTGTGGCTGCAGCCAGCCAGGGGGCTCCAGGGTTGGGCGCGCCCGCGGGCCTGGGGGGCATCTTGCCTGTGTGCAGGGCTTCTACGCACAAGGTGGCACCTCATCCCGGCCCAAGGGTGGTGGCAGGAACTCAGGAGGCCTTCGGGGACTCAGCAGGGCCCGCCCCTGGGGCCAGGGGTCTGGCAGGCTCCGGGGGCAAATGGACTACGGAAGCCAAGAGGGGCCCGTCCGCGCCAAAACCCAAAACGCGCTGCGGCCTCCAGGGAGGGACACAGGGGACACAAGTGGCTGTGTGGCTTGCAGTGCCCGACCAGAGGGAGGGAGGTGTTCTGGCTGCTGAGGCGCAGCCGGTGTCAGCCCTTCGGGGAAGTGCCCGTGGATGCTTCGGGAATGGGGGCTGCCAACTCAGAACCCCCGTTCCCTGTGGCTGCAGCCAGCCAGGGGGCTCCAGGGTCGGGCGCGCCCGCGGACCTGGGGGGCTTCTTGCCTGTGTGCAGGGCTTCTACGCACAAGGTGGCACCTCATCCCGGCCCAAGGGTGGTGGCAGGAACTCAGGAGGCGCTCGGGGACTCAGCAGGGCCCGCCCCTGGGGCCAGGGGTCTGGCAGGCTCCGGGGGCAAATGGACTACGGAAGCCGAGAGGGGCCCGTCCGCGCCAAAACCCAAAACGCGCTGCGGCCTCCAGGGACACAGGGGACACAAGTGGCTGTGTGGCTTGCAGTGCCCGACCAGAGGGAGGGAGGTTGTCTGGCTGCTGAGGCGCAGCCGGTGTCAGCCCTTCGGGGAACTGCCCGTGGATGCTTCGGGAATGGGGGCTGCCAACTCAGAACCCCCGTTCCCTGTGGCTGCAGCCAGCCAGGGGGCTCCAGGGTCGGGCGCGCCCGTGGGCCTGGGGGGCTTCTTGCCTGTATGCAGGGCTTCTACGCACAAGGTGGCACCTCATCCCGGCCCAAGGGTGGTGGCAGGAACCCAGGAGGCGCTCGGGAACTCAGCAGGGCCCGCCCCTGGGGCCAGGGGTCTGGCAGGCTCCGGGGGCAAATGGACTACGGAAGCCGAGAGGGGCCCGTCCGCGCCAAAACCCAAAACGCGCTGCGGCCTCCAGGGACACAGGGGACACGAGTGGCTGTGTGGCTTGCAGTGCCCGACCAGAGGGAGGGAGGTTGTCTGGCTGCTGAGGCGCAGCCGGTGTCAGCCCTTCGGGGAACTGCCCGTGGATGCTTCGGGAATGGGGGCTGCCAACTCAGAACCCCCGTTCCCTGTGGCTGCAGCCAGCCAGGGGGCTCCAGGGTCGGGCGCGCCCGCGGGCCTGGGGGGCTTCTTGCCTGTGTGCAGGGCTCCTACGCACAAGGTGGCACCTCATCCCGGCCCAAGGGTGGTGGCAGGAACCCAGGAGGCGCTCGGGGACTCAGCAGGGCAAGCCCCTGGGGCCAGGGGTCTGGCAGGCTCCGGGGGCAAATGGACTACGGAAGCCGAGAGGGGCCCGTCCGCGCCAAAACCCAAAACGCGCTGCGGCCTCCAGGGACACAGGGGACACAAGTGGCTGTGTGGCTTGCAGTGCCCGACCAGAGGGAGGGAGGTTGTCTGGCTGCTGAGGCGCAGCCGGTGTCAGCCCTTCGGGGAACTGCCCGTGGATGCTTCGGGAATGGGGGCTGCCAACTCAGAACCCCCGTTCCCTGTGGCTGCAGCCAGCCAGGGGGCTCCAGGGTCGGGCGCGCCCGTGGGCCTGGGGGGCTTCTTGCCTGTATGCAGGGCTTCTACGCACAAGGTGGCACCTCATCCCGGCCCAAGGGTGGTGGCAGGAACCCAGGAGGCGCTCGGGAACTCAGCAGGGCCCGCCCCTGGGGCCAGGGGTCTGGCAGGCTCCGGGGGCAAATGGACTACGGAAGCCGAGAGGGGCCCGTCCGCGCCAAAACCCAAAACGCGCTGCGGCCTCCAGGGACACAGGGGACACGAGTGGCTGTGTGGCTTGCAGTGCCCGACCAGAGGGAGGGAGGTTGTCTGGCTGCTGAGGCGCAGCCGGTGTCAGCCCTTCGGGGAACTGCCCGTGGATGCTTCGGGAATGGGGGCTGCCAACTCAGAACCCCCGTTCCCTGTGGCTGCAGCCAGCCAGGGGGCTCCAGGGTAGGGCGCGCCTGCGGGCCTGGGGGGCTTCTTGCCTGTGTGCATGGCTTCTACGCACAAGGTGGCACCTCATCCCGGCCCAAGGGTGGTGGCAGGAACCCAGGAGGCGCTCGGGGACTCAGCAGGGCAAGCCCCTGGGGCCAGGGGTCTGGCAGGCTCCGGGGGCAAATGGACTACGGAAGCCGAGAGGGGCCCGTCCGCGCCGAAACCCAAAACGCGCTGCGGCCTCCAGGGAGGGACACAGGGGACACAAGTGGCTGTGTGGCTTGCAGTGCCCGACCAGAGGGAGGGAGGTGTTCTGGCTGCTGAGGCGCAGCCGGTGTCAGCCCTTCGGGGAACTGCCCGTGGATGCTTCGGGAATGGGGGCTGCCAACTCAGAACCCCCGTTCCCTGTGGCTGCAGCCAGCCAGGGGGCTCCAGGGTCGGGCGCGCCCGCGGGACTGGGGGGCTTCTTGCCTGTATGCAGGGCTTCTACACACAAGGTGGCACCTCATCCCGGCCCAAGGGTGGTGGCAGGAACCCAGGAGGCGCTCGGGAACTCAGCAGGGCCCGCCCTTGGGACCAGGGATCTGGCAGGCTCCGGGGGTAAATGGACTACGGAAGCCGAGAGGGGCCCGTCTGCGCCAAAACCCAAAACGCGCTGCGGCCTCCAGGGAGGGACACAGGGGACACAAGTGGCTGTGTGGCTTGCAGTGCCCGACCAGAGGGAGGGAGTTTGTCTGGCTGCTGAGGCGCAGCCGGTGTCAGCCCTTCGGGGAAGTGCCCGTGGATGCTTCGGGAATGGGGGCTGCCAACTCAGAACCCCCGTTCCCTGTGGCTGCAGCCAGCCAGGGGGCTCCAGGGTCGGGCGCGCCCGCGGGCCTGGGGGGCTTCTTGCCTGTGTGCAGGGCTTCTACGCACAAGGTGGCACCTCATCCCGGCCCAATGGTGGTGGCAGGAACCCAGGAGGCGCTCGGGGACTCAGCAGGGCCCGCCCCTGGGGCCAGGGGTCTGGCAGGCTCTGGGGGCAAATGGACTACGGAAGCCGATAGGGGCCCATCCGCGCCAAAACCCAAAACGCGCTGCGGCCTCCAGGGAGGGACACAGGGGACACAAGTGGCTGTGTGGCTTGCAGTGCCCGACCAGAGGGAGGGAGGTTGTCTGGCTGCTGAGGCGCAGCCGGTGTCAGCCCTTCGGGGAACTGCCCGTGGATGCTTCGGGAATGGGGGCTGCCAACTCAGAACCCCCGTTCCCTGTGGCTGCAGCCAGCCAGGGGGCTCCAGGGTCGGGCGCGCCCGCAGGCCTGGGGGGCTTCTTGCCTGTGTGCAGGGCTCCTACGCACAAGGTGGCACCTCATCCCGGCCCAAGGGTGGTGGCAGGAACCCAGGAGGCGCTCGGGGACTCAGCAGGGCAAGCCCCTGGGGCCAGGGGTCTGGCAGGCTCCGGGGGCAAATGGACTACGGAAGCCGAGAGGGGCCCGTCCGCGCCAAAACCCAAAACGCGCTGCGGCCTCCAGGGACACAGGGGACACAAGTGGCTGTGTGGCTTGCAGTGCCCGACCAGAGGGAGGGAGGTTGTCTGGCTGCTGAGGCGCAGCCGGTGTCAGCCCTTCGGGGAACTGCCCGTGGATGCTTCGGGAATGGGGGCTGCCAACTCAGAACCCCCGTTCCCTGTGGCTGCAGCCAGCCAGGGGGCTCCAGGGTCGGGCGCGCCCGTGGGCCTGGGGGGCTTCTTGCCTGTATGCAGGGCTTCTACGCACAAGGTGGCACCTCATCCCGGCCCAAGGGTGGTGGCAGGAACCCAGGAGGCGCTCGGGAACTCAGCAGGGCCCGCCCCTGGGGCCAGGGGTCTGGCAGGCTCCGGGGGCAAATGGACTACGGAAGCCGAGAGGGGCCCGTCCGCGCCAAAACCCAAAACGCGCTGCGGCCTCCAGGGACACAGGGGACACGAGTGGCTGTGTGGCTTGCAGTGCCCGACCAGAGGGAGGGAGGTTGTCTGGCTGCTGAGGCGCAGCCGGTGTCAGCCCTTCGGGGAACTGCCCGTGGATGCTTCGGGAATGGGGGCTGCCAACTCAGAACCCCCGTTCCCTGTGGCTGCAGCCAGCCAGGGGGCTCCAGGGTAGGGCGCGCCTGCGGGCCTGGGGGGCTTCTTGCCTGTGTGCATGGCTTCTACGCACAAGGTGGCACCTCATCCCGGCCCAAGGGTGGTGGCAGGAACCCAGGAGGCGCTCGGGGACTCAGCAGGGCAAGCCCCTGGGGCCAGGGGTCTGGCAGGCTCCGGGGGCAAATGGACTACGGAAGCCGAGAGGGGCCCGTCCGCGCCAAAACCCAAAACGCGCTGCGGCCTCCAGGGAGGGACACAGGGGACACGAGTGGCTGTGTGGCTTGCAGTGCCCGACCAGAGGGAGGGAGGTTGTCTGGCTGCTGAGGCGCAGCCGGTGTCAGCCCTTCGGGGAACTGCCCGTGGATGCTTCGGGAATGGGGGCTGCCAACTCAGAACCCCCGTTCCCTGTGGCTGCAGCCAGCCAGGGGGCTCCAGGGTCGGGCGCGCCCGCGGGCCTGGGGGGCTTCTTGCCTGTGTGCAGGGCTCCTACGCACAAGGTGGCACCTCATCCCGGCCCAAGGGTGGTGGCAGGAACCCAGGAGGCGCTCGGGGACTCAGCAGGGCAAGCCCCTGGGGCCAGGGGTCTGGCAGGCTCCGGGGGCAAATGGACTACGGAAGCCGAGAGGGGCCCGTCCGCGCCAAAACCCAAAACGCGCTGCGGCCTCCAGGGACACAGGGGACACAAGTGGCTGTGTGGCTTGCAGTGCCCGACCAGAGGGAGGGAGGTTGTCTGGCTGCTGAGGCGCAGCCGGTGTCAGCCCTTCGGGGAACTGCCCGTGGATGCTTCGGGAATGGGGGCTGCCAACTCAGAACCCCCGTTCCCTGTGGCTGCAGCCAGCCAGGGGGCTCCAGGGTCGGGCGCGCCCGTGGGCCTGGGGGGCTTCTTGCCTGTATGCAGGGCTTCTACGCACAAGGTGGCACCTCATCCCGGCCCAAGGGTGGTGGCAGGAACCCAGGAGGCGCTCGGGAACTCAGCAGGGCCCGCCCCTGGGGCCAGGGGTCTGGCAGGCTCCGGGGGCAAATGGACTACGGAAGCCGAGAGGGGCCCGTCCGCGCCAAAACCCAAAACGCGCTGCGGCCTCCAGGGACACAGGGGACACGAGTGGCTGTGTGGCTTGCAGTGCCCGACCAGAGGGAGGGAGGTTGTCTGGCTGCTGAGGCGCAGCCGGTGTCAGCCCTTCGGGGAACTGCCCGTGGATGCTTCGGGAATGGGGGCTGCCAACTCAGAACCCCCGTTCCCTGTGGCTGCAGCCAGCCAGGGGGCTCCAGGGTAGGGCGCGCCTGCGGGCCTGGGGGGCTTCTTGCCTGTGTGCATGGCTTCTACGCACAAGGTGGCACCTCATCCCGGCCCAAGGGTGGTGGCAGGAACCCAGGAGGCGCTCGGGGACTCAGCAGGGCAAGCCCCTGGGGCCAGGGGTCTGGCAGGCTCCGGGGGCAAATGGACTACGGAAGCCGAGAGGGGCCCGTCCGCGCCGAAACCCAAAACGCGCTGCGGCCTCCAGGGAGGGACACAGGGGACACAAGTGGCTGTGTGGCTTGCAGTGCCCGACCAGAGGGAGGGAGGTGTTCTGGCTGCTGAGGCGCAGCCGGTGTCAGCCCTTCGGGGAACTGCCCGTGGATGCTTCGGGAATGGGGGCTGCCAACTCAGAACCCCCGTTCCCTGTGGCTGCAGCCAGCCAGGGGGCTCCAGGGTCGGGCGCGCCCGCGGGACTGGGGGGCTTCTTGCCTGTATGCAGGGCTTCTACACACAAGGTGGCACCTCATCCCGGCCCAAGGGTGGTGGCAGGAACCCAGGAGGCGCTCGGGAACTCAGCAGGGCCCGCCCTTGGGACCAGGGATCTGGCAGGCTCCGGGGGTAAATGGACTACGGAAGCCGAGAGGGGCCCGTCTGCGCCAAAACCCAAAACGCGCTGCGGCCTCCAGGGAGGGACACAGGGGACACAAGTGGCTGTGTGGCTTGCAGTGCCCGACCAGAGGGAGGGAGGTTGTCTGGCTGCTGAGGCGCAGCCGGTGTCAGCCCTTCGGGGAACTGCCCGTGGATGCTTCGGGAATGGGGGCTGCCAACTCAGAACCCCCGTTCCCTGTGGCTGCAGCCAGCCAGGGGGCTCCAGGGTCGGGCGCGCCCGCGGGCCTGGGGGGCTTCTTGCCTGTGTGCAGGGCTTCTACGCACAAGGTGGCACCTCATCCCGGCCCAATGGTGGTGGCAGGAACCCAGGAGGCGCTCGGGGACTCAGCAGGGCCCGCCCCTGGGGCCAGGGGTCTGGCAGGCTCTGGGGGCAAATGGACTACGGAAGCCGATAGGGGCCCATCCGCGCCAAAACCCAAAACGCGCTGCGGCCTCCAGGGACACAGGGGACACAAGTGGCTGTGTGGCTTGCAGTGCCCGACCAGAGGGAGGGAGGTTGTCTGGCTGCTGAGGCGCAGCCGGTGTCAGCCCTTCGGGGAACTGCCCGTGGATGCTTCGGGAATGGGGGCTGCCAACTCAGAACCCCCGTTCCCTGTGGCTGCAGCCAGCCAGGGGGCTCCAGGGTCGGGCGCGCCCGCGGACCTGGGGGGCTTCTTGCCTGTGTGCAGGGCTTCTACGCACAAGGTGGCACCTCATCCCGGCCCAAGGGTGGTGGCAGGAACTCAGGAGGCGCTCGGGGACTCAGCAGGGCCCGCCCCTGGGGCCAGGGGTCTGGCAGGCTCCGGGGGCAAATGGACTACGGAAGCCGAGAGGGGCCCGTCCGCGCCAAAACCCAAAACGCGCTGCGGCCTCCAGGGACACAGGGGACACAAGTGGCTGTGTGGCTTGCAGTGCCCGACCAGAGGGAGGGAGGTTGTCTGGCTGCTGAGGCGCAGCCGGTGTCAGCCCTTCGGGGAACTGCCCGTGGATGCTTCGGGAATGGGGGCTGCCAACTCAGAACCCCCGTTCCCTGTGGCTGCAGCCAGCCAGGGGGCTCCAGGGTCGGGCGCGCCCGTGGGCCTGGGGGGCTTCTTGCCTGTATGCAGGGCTTCTACGCACAAGGTGGCACCTCATCCCGGCCCAAGGGTGGTGGCAGGAACCCAGGAGGCGCTCGGGAACTCAGCAGGGCCCGTCCCTGGGGCCAGGGGTCTGGCAGGCTCCGGGGGCAAATGGACTACGGAAGCCGAGAGGGGCCCGTCCGCGCCAAAACCCAAAACGCGCTGCGGCCTCCAGGGACACAGGGGACACGAGTGGCTGTGTGGCTTGCAGTGCCCGACCAGAGGGAGGGAGGTTGTCTGGCTGCTGAGGCGCAGCCGGTGTCAGCCCTTCGGGGAACTGCCCGTGGATGCTTCGGGAATGGGGGCTGCCAACTCAGAACCCCCGTTCCCTGTGGCTGCAGCCAGCCAGGGGGCTCCAGGGTCGGGCGCGCCCGCGGGCCTGGGGGGCTTCTTGCCTGTGTGCAGGGCTCCTACGCACAAGGTGGCACCTCATCCCGGCCCAAGGGTGGTGGCAGGAACCCAGGAGGCGCTCGGGGACTCAGCAGGGCAAGCCCCTGGGGCCAGGGGTCTGGCAGGCTCCGGGGGCAAATGGACTACGGAAGCCGAGAGGGGCCCGTCCGCGCCAAAACCCAAAACGCGCTGCGGCCTCCAGGGACACAGGGGACACGAGTGGCTGTGTGGCTTGCAGTGCCCGACCAGAGGGAGGGAGGTTGTCTGGCTGCTGAGGCGCAGCCGGTGTCAGCCCTTCGGGGAACTGCCCGTGGATGCTTCGGGAATGGGGGCTGCCAACTCAGAACCCCCGTTCCCTGTGGCTGCAGCCAGCCAGGGGGCTCCAGGGTAGGGCGCGCCTGCGGGCCTGGGGGGCTTCTTGCCTGTGTGCATGGCTTCTACGCACAAGGTGGCACCTCATCCCGGCCCAAGGGTGGTGGCAGGAACCCAGGAGGCGCTCGGGGACTCAGCAGGGCAAGCCCCTGGGGCCAGGGGTCTGGCAGGCTCCGGGGGCAAATGGACTACGGAAGCCGAGAGGGGCCCGTCCGCGCCGAAACCCAAAACGCGCTGCGGCCTCCAGAGAGGGACACAGGGGACACAAGTGGCTGTGTGGCTTGCAGTGCCCGACCAGAGGGAGGGAGGTGTTCTGGCTGCTGAGGCGCAGCCGGTGTCAGCCCTTCGGGGAACTGCCCGTGGATGCTTCGGGAATGGGGGCTGCCAACTCAGAACCCCCGTTCCCTGTGGCTGCAGCCAGCCAGGGGGCTCCAGGGTCGGGCGCGCCCGCGGGACTGGGGGGCTTCTTGCCTGTATGCAGGGCTTCTACACACAAGGTGGCACCTCATCCCGGCCCAAGGGTGGTGGCAGGAACCCAGGAGGCGCTCGGGAACTCAGCAGGGCCCGCCCTTGGGACCAGGGATCTGGCAGGCTCCGGGGGTAAATGGACTACGGAAGCCGAGAGGGGCCCGTCTGCGCCAAAACCCAAAACGCGCTGCGGCCTCCAGGGAGGGACACAGGGGACACAAGTGGCTGTGTGGCTTGCAGTGCCCGACCAGAGGGAGGGAGGTTGTCTGGCTGCTGAGGCGCAGCCGGTGTCAGCCCTTCGGGGAACTGCCCGTGGATGCTTCGGGAATGGGGGCTGCCAACTCAGAACCCCCGTTCCCTGTGGCTGCAGCCAGCCAGGGGGCTCCAGGTTCGGGCGCGCCCGCGGGCCTGGGGGGCTTCTTGCCTGTATGCAGGGCTTCTACACACAAGGTGGCACCTCATCACGGCCCAAGGGTGGTGGCAGGAACCCAGGAGGTGCTCGGGAACTCAGCAGGGCCCGCCCCTGGGGCCAGGGGTCTGGCAGGCTCCGGGGGCAAATGGACTACGGAAGCCGAGAGGGGCCCGTCCGCGCCAAAACCCAAAACGCGCTGCGGCCACCAGGGACACAGGGGACACGAGTGGCTGTGTGGCTTGCAGTGCCCGACCAGAGGGAGGGAGGTGTTCTGGCTGCTGAGGCGCAGCCGGTGTCTGCCCTTCGGGGAACTGCCCGTGGATGCTTCGGGAATGGGGGCTGCCAACTCAGAACCCCCGTTCCCTGTGGCTGCAGCCAGCCAGGGGCTCCAGGGTCGGGCGCGCCCGCGGGCCTGGGGGGCTTCTTGCCTGTGTGCAGGGCTTCTACGCACAAGGTGGCACCTCATCCCGGCCCAAGGGTGGTGGCAGGAACTCAGGAGGCGCTCGGGGACTCAGCAGGGCCCGCCCCTGGGGCCAGGGTCTGGCAGGCTCCGGGGGCAAATGGACTACGGAAGCCGAGAGGGGCCCGTCCGCGCCAAAACCCAAAACGCGCTGCGGCCTCCAGGGAGGGACACAGGGGACACGAGTGGCTGTGTGGCTTGCAGTGCCCGACCAGATGGAGGGAGGTTGTCTGGCTGCTGAGGCGCAGCCGGTGTCAGCCCTTCGGGGAACTGCCCGTGGATGCTTCGGGATTGGGGGCTGCCAACTCAGAACCCCCGTTCCCTGTGGCTGCAGCCAGCCAGGGGGCTCCAGGGTCGGGCTCGCCCGTGGGCCTGGGGGGCTTCTTGCCTGTGTGCAGGGCTTCTACGCACAAGGTGGCACCTCATCCCGGCCCAAGGGTGGTGGCAGGAACCCAGGAGGCGCTCGGGGACTCAGCAGGGCCCGCCCCTGGGGCCAGGGGTCTGGCAGGCTCCGCGGCAAATGGACTACGGAAGCCGAGAGGGGCCCGTCCGTGCCAAAACCCAAAACGCACTGCGGCCTCCAGGGACACAGGGGACACGAGTGGCTGTGTGGCTTGCAGTGCCCGACCAGAGGGAGGGAGGTTGTCTGGCTGCTGAGGCGCAGCCGGTGTCAGCCCTTCGGGGAACTGCCCGTGGATGCTTCGGGATGGGGGCTGCCAACTCAGAACCCCCGTTCCCTGTGGCTGCAGCCAGCCAGGGGGCTCCAGGGTGGGGCGCGCCCGCGGGCCTGGGGGGCTTCTTGCCTGTATGCAGGGCTTCTACGCACAAGGTGGCACCTCATCCCGGCCCAAGGGTGGTGGCAGGAACGCAGGAGGCGCTCGGGGACTCAGTAGGGCCCGCCCCTGGGACCAGGGGTCTGGCAGGCTCCGGGGGCAAATGGACTACGGAAGCCGAGAGGGGCCCGTCCGCGCCAAAACCCAAAACGCGCTGCGGCCTCCAGGGAGGGACACAGGGGACACAAGTGGCTGTGTGGCTTGCAGTGCCCGACCAGAGGGAGGGAGGTTGTCTGGCTGCTGAGGCGCAGCCGGTGTCAGCCCTTCGGGGAACTGCCCGTGGATGCTTCGGGAATGGGGGCTGCCAACTCAGAACCCCCGTTCCCTGTGGCTGCAGCCAGCCAGGGGGCTCCAGGGTCGGGCGCGCCCGCGGGCCTGGGGGGCTTCTTGCCTGTGTGCAGGGCTTCTACGCACAAGGTGGCACCTCATCCCGGCCCAAGGGTGGTGGCAGGAACCCAGGAGGCGCTCGGGGACTCAGCAGGGCCCGCCCCTGGGGCCAGGGGTCTGGCAGGCTCCGGGGGCAAATGGACTACGGAAGCCGAGAGGGGCCCGTCCGCGCCAAAACCCAAAACGCGCTGCGGCCTCCAGGGACACAGGGGACACAAGTGGCTGTGTGGCTTGCAGTGCCCGACCAGAGGGAGGGAGGTTGTCTGGCTGCTGAGGCGCAGCCGGTGTCAGCCCTTCGGGGAACTGCCCGTGGATGCTTCGGGAATGGGGGCTGCCAACTCAGAACCCCCGTTCCCTGTGGCTGCAGCCAGCCAGGGGGCTCCAGGGTCGGGCGCGCCCGCGGGCCTGGGGGGCTTCTTGCCTGTGTGCAGGGCTTCTACGCACAAGGTGGCACCTCATCCCGGCCAAAGGGTGGTGGCAGGAACCCAAGAGGCGCTCGGGGACTCAGCAGGGCCCGCCCCTGGGGCCAGGGGTCTGGCAGGCTCCGGGGCAAATGGACTACGGAAGCCGAGAGGGGCCCGTCCGCGCCAAAACCCAAAACGCGCTGCGGCCACCAGGGACACAGGGGACACGAGTGGCTGTGTGGCTTGCAGTGCCCGACCAGAGGGAGGGAGGTGTTCTGGCTGCTGAGGCACAGCCGGTGTCAGCCCTTCGGGGAACTGCCCGTGGATGCTTCGGGATGGGGGCTGCCAACTCAGAACCCCCGTTCCCTGTGGCTGCAGCCAGCCAGGGGGCTCCAGGGTCGGGCGCGCCCGCGGGCCTGGGGGGCTTCTTGCCTGTGTGCAGGGCTTCTACGCACAAGGTGGCACCTCATCCCGGCCCAAGGGTGGTGGCAGGAACCCAGGAGGCGCTCGGGGAATCAGCAGGGCCCGCCCCTGGGGCCAGGGGTCTGGCAGGCTCCGGGGGCAAATGGACTACGGAAGCCGAGAGGGGCCCGTCCGCGCCAAAACCCAAAACGCGCTGCGGCCTCCAGGGAGGGACACAGGGGACACAAGTGGCTGTGTGGCTTGCAGTGCCCGACCAGAGGGAGGGAGGTTGTCTGGCTGCTGAGGCGCAGCCGGTGTCAGCCCTTCGGGGAAGTGCCCGTGGATGCTTCGGGAATGGGGGCTGCCAACTCAGAACCCCCGTTCCCTGTGGCTGCAGCCAGCCAGGGGGCTCCAGGGTCGGGCGCGCCCGCGGGCCTGGGGGGCTTCTTGCCTGTGTGCAGGGCTTCTACGCACAAGGTGGCACCTCATCCCGGCCCAAGGGTGGTGGCAAGAACCCAGGAGGCGCTCGGGGACTCAGCAGGGTCCGCCCCTGGGGCCAGGGGTCTGGCAGGCTCCGGGGGCAAATGGACTACGGAAGCCGAGAGGGGCCCGTCCGCGCCAAAACCCAAAACGCGCTGCGGCCTCCAGGGAGGGACACAGGGGACACAAGTGGCTGTGTGGCTTGCAGTGCCCGACCAGAGGGAGGGAGGTTGTCAGCTGCTGAGGCGCAGCCGGTGTCAGCCCTTCGGGGAACTGCCCGTGGATGCTTCGGGAATGGGGGCTGCCAACTCAGAACCCCCGTTCCCTGTGGCTGCAGCCAGCCAGGGGGCTCCAGGGTCGGGCGCGCCCGCGGGCCTGGGGGGCTTCTTGCCTGTGTGCAGGGCTTCTACGCACAAGGTGGCACCTCATCCCGGCCCAAGGGTGGTGGCAGGAACCCAGGAGGCGCTCGGGGACTCAGCAGGGCCCGCCCCTGGGGCCAGGGGTCTGGCAGGCTCCGCGGCAAATGGACTACGGAAGCCGAGAGGGGCCCGTCCGCGCCAAAACCCAAAACGCGCTGCGGCCTCCAGGGAGGGACACAGGGGACACAAGTGGCTGTGTGGCTTGCAGTGCCCGACCAGAGGGAGGGAGGTTGTCTGGCTGCTGAGGCGCAGCCGGTGTCAGCCCTTCGGGGAACTGCCCGTGGATGCTTCGGGAATGGGGGCTGCCAACTCAGAACCCCCGTTCCCTGTGGCTGCAGCCAGCCAGGGGGCTCCAGGGTCGGGCGCGCCCGCGGGCCTGGGGGGCTTCTTGCCTGTGTGCAGGGCTTCTACGCACAAGGTGGCACCTCATCCCGGCCCAAGGGTGGTGGCAGGAACCCAGGAGGCGCTCGGGGACTCAGCAGGGCCCGCCCCTGGGGCCAGGGGTCTGGCAGGCTCCGGGGGCAAATGGACTACGGAAGCCGAGAGGGGCCCGTCCGCGCCAAAACCCAAAACGCGCTGCGGCCTCCAGGGACACAGGGGACACAAGTGGCTGTGTGGCTTGCAGTGCCCGACCAGAGGGAGGGAGGTTGTCTGGCTGCTGAGGCGCAGCCGGTGTCAGCCCTTCGGGGAACTGCCCGTGGATGCTTCGGGAATGGGGGCTGCCAACTCAGAACCCCCGTTCCCTGTGGCTGCAGCCAGCCAGGGGGCTCCAGGGTCGGGCGCGCCCGCGGGCCTGGGGGGCTTCTTGCCTGTGTGCAGGGCTTCTACGCACAAGGTGGCACCTCATCCCGGCCCAAGGGTGGTGGCAGGAACCCAGGAGGCGCTCGGGGACTCAGCAGGGCCCGCCCCTGGGGCCAGGGGTCTGGCAGGCTCCGCGGCAAATGGACTACGGAAGCCGAGAGGGGCCCGTCCGCGCCAAAACCCAAAACGCGCTGCGGCCTCCAGGGACACAGGGGACACAAGTGGCTGTGTGGCTTGCAGTGCCCGACCAGAGGGAGGGAGGTGTTCTGGCTGCTGAGGCGCAGCCGGTGTCAGCCCTTCGGGGAAGTGCCCGTGGATGCTTCGGGAATGGGGGCTGCCAACTCAGAACCCCCGTTCCCTGTGGCTGCAGCCAGCCAGGGGGCTCCAGGGTCGGGCGCGCCCGCGGGCCTGGGGGGCTTCTTGCCTGTGTGCAGGGCTTCTACGCACAAGGTGGCACCTCATCCCGGCCCAAGGGTGGTGGCAAGAACCCAGGAGGCGCTCGGGGACTCAGCAGGGCCCGCCCCTGGGGCCAGGGGTCTGGCAGGCTCCGGGGGCAAATGGACTACGGAAGCCGAGAGGGGCCCGTCCGCGCCAAAACCCAAAACGCGCTGCGGCCTCCAGGGACACAGGGGACACGAGTGGCTGTGTGGCTTGCAGTGCCCGACCAGAGGGAGGGAGGTTGTCTGGCTGCTGAGGCGCAGCCGGTGTCAGCCCTTCGGGGAACTGCCCGTGGATGCTTCGGGAATGGGGGCTGCCAACTCAGAACCCCCGTTCCCTGTGGCTGCAGCCAGCCAGGGGGCTCCAGGGTCGGGCGCGCCCGCGGGCCTGGGGGGCTTCTTGCCTGTGTGCAGGGCTTCTACGCACAAGGTGGCACCTCATCCCGGCCCAAGGGTGGTGGCAGGAACCCAGGAGGCGCTCGGGGACTCAGCAGGGCCCGCCCCTGGGGCCAGGGGTCTGGCAGGCTCCGGGGGCAAATGGACTACGGAAGCCGAGAGGGGCCCGTCCGCGCCAAAACCCAAAACGCGCTGCGGCCTCCAGGGACACAGGGGACACAAGTGGCTGTGTGGCTTGCAGTGCCCGACCAGAGGGAGGGAGGTTGTCTGGCTGCTGAGGCGCAGCCGGTGTCAGCCCTTCGGGGAACTGCCCGTGGATGCTTCGGGAATGGGGGCTGCCAACTCAGAACCCCCGTTCCCTGTGGCTGCAGCCAGCCAGGGGGCTCCAGGGTCGGGCGCGCCCGCGGGCCTGGGGGGCTTCTTGCCTGTGTGCAGGGCTTCTACGCACAAGGTGGCACCTCATCCCGGCCCAAGGGTGGTGGCAGGAACCCAGGAGGCGCTCGGGGACTCAGCAGGGCCCGCCCCTGGGGCCAGGGGTCTGGCAGGCTCCGCGGCAAATGGACTACGGAAGCCGAGAGGGGCCCGTCCGCGCCAAAACCCAAAACGCGCTGCGGCCTCCAGGGACACAGGGGACACAAGTGGCTGTGTGGCTTGCAGTGCCCGACCAGAGGGAGGGAGGTTGTCTGGCTGCTGAGGCGCAGCCGCTGTCAGCCCTTCGGGGAACTGCCCGTGGATGCTTCGGGAATGGGGGCTGCCAACTCAGAACCCCCGTTCCCTGTGGCTGCAGCCAGCCAGGGGGCTCCAGGGTCGGGCGCGCCCGCGGGCCTGGGGGGCTTCTTGCCTGTGTGCAGGGCTTCTACGCACAAGGTGGCACCTCATCCCGGCCCAAGGGTGGTGGCAGGAACCCAGGAGGCGCTCGGGGACTCAGCAGGGCCCGCCCCTGGGGCCAGGGGTCTGGCAGGCTCCGCGGCAAATGGACTACGGAAGCCGAGAGGGGCCCGTCCGCGCCAAAACCCAAAACGCGCTGCGGCCTCCAGGGACACAGGGGACACAAGTGGCTGTGTGGCTTGCAGTGCCCGACCAGAGGGAGGGAGGTTGTCTGGCTGCTGAGGCGCAGCCGGTGTCAGCCCTTCGGGGAACTGCCCGTGGATGCTTCGGGAATGGGGGCTGCCAACTCAGAACCCCCGTTCCCTGTGGCTGCAGCCAGCCAGGGGGCTCCAGGGTCGGGCGCGCCCGCGGGCCTGGGGGGCTTCTTGCCTGTGTGCAGGGCTTCTACGCACAAGGTGGCACCTCATCCCGGGCCAAGGGTGGTGGCAAGAACCCAGGAGGCGCTCGGGGACTCAGCAGGGCCCGCCCCTGGGGCCAGGGGTCTGGCAGGCTCCGGGGGCAAATGGACTACCGAAGCCGAGAGGGGCCCGTCCGCGCCAAAACCCAAAACGCGCTGCGGCCTCCAGGGACACAGGGGACACAAGTGGCTGTGTGGCTTGCAGTGCCCGACCAGAGGGAGGGAGGTTGTCTGGCTGCTGAGGCGCAGCCGGTGTCAGCCCTTCGGGGAACTGCCCGTGGATGCTTCGGGAATGGGGGCTGCCTACTCAGAACCCCCGTTCCCTGTGGCTGCAGCCAGCCAGGGGGCTCCAGGGTTGGGCGCGCCCGCGGGCCTGGGGGGCATCTTGCCTGTGTGCAGGGCTTCTACGCACAAGGTGGCACCTCATCCCGGCCCAAGGGTGGTGGCAGGAACTCAGGAGGCCTTCGGGGACTCAGCAGGGCCCGCCCCTGGGGCCAGGGGTCTGGCAGGCTCCGGGGGCAAATGGACTACGGAAGCCGAGAGGGGCCCGTCCGCGCCAAAACCCAAAACGCGCTGCGGCCTCCAGGGAGGGACACAGGGGACACAAGTGGCTGTGTGGCTTGCAGTGCCCGACCAGAGGGAGGGAGGTGTTCTGGCTGCTGAGGCGCAGCCGGTGTCAGCCCTTCGGGGAACTGCCCGTGGATGCTTCGGGAATGGGGGCTGCCAACTCAGAACCCCCGTTCCCTGTGGCTGCAGCCAGCCAGGGGGCTCCAGGGTCGGGCGCGCCCGCGGGCCTGGGGGGCTTCTTGCCTGTATGCAGGGCTTCTACACACAAGGTGGCACCTCATCCCGGCCCAAGGGTGGTGGCAGGAACCCAGGAGGCGCTCGGGAACTCAGCAGGTCCCGCCCTTGGGACCAGGGATCTGGCAGGCTCCGGGGGTAAATGGACTACGGAAGCCGAGTGGGGCCCGTCTGCGCCAAAACCCAAAACGCGCTGCGGCCTCCAGGGAGGGACACAGGGGACACAAGTGGCTGTGTGGCTTGCAGTGCCCGACCAGAGGGAGGGAGTTTGTCTGGCTGCTGAGGCGCAGCCGGTGTCAGCCCTTCGGGAAGTGCCCGTGGATGCTTCGGGAATGGGGGCTGCCAACTCAGAACCCCCGTTCCCTGTGGCTGCAGCCAGCCAGGGGGCTCCAGGGTCGGGCGCGCCCGCGGGCCTGGGGGGCTTCTTGCCTGTGTGCAGGGCTTCTACGCACAAGGTGGCACCTCATCCCGGCCCAAGGGTGGTGGCAGGAACCCAGGAGGCGCTCGGGGACTCAGCAGGGCCCGCCCCTGGGGCCAGGGGTCTGGCAGGCTCCGGGGGCAAATGGACTACAGAAGCCGAGAGGGGCCCGTCCGCGCCAAAACCCAAAACGCGCTGCGGCCTCCAGGGACACAGGGGACACAAGTGGCTGTGTGGCTTGCAGTGCCCGACCAGAGGGAGGGAGGTTGTCTGGCTGCTGAGGCGCAGCCGGTGTCAGCCCTTCGGGGAACTGCCCGTGGATGCTTCGGGAATGGGGGCTGCCTACTCAGAACCCCCGTTCCCTGTGGCTGCAGCCAGCCAGGAGGCTCCAGGGTTGGGCGCGCCCGCGGGCCTGGGGGGCATCTTGCCTGTGTGCAGGGCTTCTACGCACAAGGTGGCACCTCATCCCGGCCCAAGGGTGGTGGCAGGAACTCAGGAGGCGCTCGGGGACTCAGCAGGGCCCGCCCCTGGGGCCAGGGGTCTGGCAGGCTCCGGGGGCAAATGGACTACGGAAGCCGAGAGGGGCCCGTCCGCGCCAAAACCCAAAACGCGCTGCGGCCTCCAGGGAGGGACACAGGGGACACAAGTGGCTGTGTGGCTTGCAGTGCCCGACCAGAGGGAGGGAGGTTGTCTGGCTGCTGAGGCGCAGCCGGTGTCAGCCCTTCGGGGAACTGCCCGTGGATGCTTCGGGAATGGGGGCTGCCAACTCAGAACCCCCGTTCCCTGTGGCTGCAGCCAGCCAGGGGGCTCCAGGGTCGGGCGCGCCCGTGGGCCTGGGGGGCTTCTTGCCTGTGTGCAGGGCTTCTACGCACAAGGTGGCACCTCATCCCGGCCCAAGGGTGGTGGCAGGAACCCAGGAGGCGCTCGGGGACTCAGCAGGGCCCGCCCCTGGGGCCAAGGGTCTGGCAGGCTCCGGGGGCAAATGGACTACGGAAGCCGAGAGGGGCCCGTCCGCGCCAAAACCCAAAACGCGCTGCGGCCACCAGGGACACAGGGGACACGAGTGGCTGTGTGGCTTGCAGTGCCCGACCAGAGGGAGGGAGGTGTTCTGGCTGCTGAGGCGCAGCCGGTGTCAGCCCTTCGGGGAACTGCCCGTGTATGCTTCGGGAATGGGGGCTGCCAACTCAGAACCCCCGTTCCCTGTGGCTGCAGCCAGCCAGGGGGCTCCAGGGTCGGGCGCGCCCGCGGGCCTGGGGGGCTTCTTGCCTGTATGCAGGGCTTCTACGCACAAGGTGGCACCTCATCCCGGCCCAAGGGTGGTGGCAGGAACCCAGGAGGCGCTCGGGGACTCAGCAGGGCCCGCCCCTGGGGCCAGGGGTCTGGCAGGCTCCGGGGGCAAATGGACTACGGAAGCCGAGAGGGGCCCGTCCGCGCCAAAACCCAAAACGCGCTGCGGCCACCAGGGACACAGGGGACACGAGTGGCTGTGTGGCTTGCAGTGCCCGACCAGAGGGAGGGAGGTGTTCTGGCTGCTGAGGCGCAGCCGGTGTCAGCCCTTCGGGGAACTGCCCGTGGATGCTTCGGGAATGGGGGCTGCCAACTCAGAACCCCCGTTCCCTGTGGCTGCAGCCAGCCAGGGGGCTCCAGGGTCGGGCGCGCCCGCGGGCCTGGGGGGCTTCTTGCCTGTATGCAGGGCTTCTACGCACAAGGTGGCACCTCATCCCGGCCCAAGGGTGGTGGCAGGAACCCAGGAGGCGCTCGGGGACTCAGCAGGGCCCGCCCCTGGGGCCAGGGGTCTGGCAGGCTCCGCGGCAAATGGACTACGGAAGCCGAGAGGGGCCCGTCCGCGCCAAAACCCAAAACGCGCTGCGGCCTCCAGGGACACAGGGGACACAAGTGGCTGTGTGGCTTGCTGTGCCCGACCAGAGGGAGGGAGGTTGTCTGGCTGCTGAGGCGCAGCCGGTGTCAGCCCTTCGGGGAAGTGCCCGTGGATGCTTCGGGAATGGGGGCTGCCAACTCAGAACCCCGTTCCCTGTGGCTGCAGCCAGCCAGGGGGCTCCAGGGTCGGGCGCGCCCGCGGGCCTGGGGGGCTTCTTGCCTGTATGCAGGGCTTCTACGCTCAAGGTGGCACCTCATCCCGGCCCAAGGGTGGTGGCAGGAACCCAGGAGGCGCTCGGGGACTCAGCAGGGCCCGCCCCTGGGGCCAGGGGTCTGGCAGGCTCCGGGGGCAAATGGACTACGGAAGCCGAGAGGGGCCCGTCCGCCCCAAAACCCAAAACGCGCTGCGGCCTCCAGGGACACAGGGGACACAAGTGGCTGTGTGGCTTGCAGTGCCCGACCAGAGGGAGGGAGGTTGTCTGGCTGCTGAGGCGCAGCCGGTGTCAGCCCTTCGGGGAAGTGCCCATGGATGCTTCGGGAATGGGGGCTGCCAACTCAGAACCCCCGTTCCCTGTGGCTGCAGCCAGCCAGGGGGCTCCAGGGTCGGGCGCGCCCGCGGGCCTGGGGGGCTTCTTGCCTGTGTGCAGGGCTTCTACGCACAAGGTGGCACCTCATCCCGGCCCAAGGGTGGTGGCAGGAACCCAGGAGGCGCTCGGGGACTCAGCAGGGCCCGCCCCTGGGGCCAGGGGTCTGGCAGGCTCCGGGGGCAAATGGACTACGGAAGCCGAGAGGGGCCCGTCCGCGCCAAAACCCAAAACGCGCTGCGGCCTCCAGGGACACAGGGGACACAAGTGGCTGTGTGGCTTGCAGTGCCCGACCAGAGGGAGGGAGGTTGTCTGGCTGCTGAGGCGCAGCCGGTGTCAGCCCTTCGGGGAACTGCCCGTGGATGCTTCGGGAATGGGGGCTGCCAACTCAGAACCCCCGTTCCCTGTGGCTGCAGCCAGCCAGGGGGCTCCAGGGTCGGGCGCGCCCGCGGGCCTGGGGGGCTTCTTGCCTGTGTGCAGGGCTTCTACGCACAAGGTGGCACCTCATCCCGGCCAAAGGGTGGTGGCAGGAACCCAGGAGGCGCTCGGGGACTCAGCAGGGCCCGCCCCTGGGGCCAGGAGTCTGGCAGGCTCCGGGGCAAATGGACTACGGAAGCCGAGAGGGGCCCGTCCGCGCCAAAACCCAAAACGCGCTGCGGCCACCAGGGACACAGGGGACACGAGTGGCTGTGTGGCTTGCAGTGCCCGACCAGAGGGAGGGAGGTGTTCTGGCTGCTGAGGCACAGCCGGTGTCAGCCCTTCGGGGAACTGCCCGTGGATGCTTCGGGATGGGGGCTGCCAACTCAGAACCCCCGTTCCCTGTGGCTGCAGCCAGCCAGGGGCTCCAGGGTCGGGCGCGCCCGCGGGCCTGGGGGGCTTCTTGCCTGTGTGCAGGGCTTCTACGCACAAGGTGGCACCTCATCCCGGCCCAAGGGTGGTGGCAGGAACTCAGGAGGCGCTCGGGGACTCAGCAGGGCCCGCCCCTGGGGCCAGGGGTCTGGCAGGCTCCGGGGGCAAATGGACTACGGAAGCCGAGAGGGGCCCGTCCGCGCCAAAACCCAAAACGCGCTGCGGCCTCCAGGGAGGGACACAGGGGACACGAGTGGCTGTGTGGCTTGCAGTGCCCGACCAGAGGGAGGGAGGTTGTCTGGCTGCTGAGGCGCAGCCGGTGTCAGCCCTTCGGGGAACTGCCCGTGGATGCTTCGGGATTGGGGGCTGCCAACTCAGAACCCCCGTTCCCTGTGGCTGCAGCCAGCCAGGGGGCTCCAGGGTCGGGCTCGCCCGTGGGCCTGGGGGGCTTCTTGCCTGTGTGCAGGGCTTCTACGCACAAGGTGGCACCTCATCCCGGCCCAAGGGTGGTGGCAGGAACCCAGGAGGCGCTCGGGGACTCAGCAGGGCCCGCCCCTGGGGCCAGGGGTCTGGCAGGCTCCGGGGGCAAATGGACTACGGAAGCCGAGAGGGGCCCGTCCGTGCCAAAACCCAAAGCGCACTGCGGCCTCCAGGGACACAGGGGACACGAGTGGCTGTGTGGCTTGCAGTGCCCGACCAGAGGGAGGGAGGTGTTCTGGCTGCTGAGGCACAGCCGGTGTCAGCCCTTCGGGGAACTGCCCGTGGATGCTTCGGGATGGGGGCTGCCAACTCAGAACCCCCGTTCCCTGTGGCTGCAGCCAGCCAGGGGGCTCCAGGGTGGGGCGCGCCCGCGGGCCTGGGGGGCTTCTTGCCTGTATGCAGGGCTTCTACGCACAAGGTGGCACCTCATCCCGGCCCAAGGGTGGTTGCAGGAACGCAGGAGGCGCTCGGGGACTCAGTAGGGCCCGCCCCTGGGACCAGGGGTCTGGCAGGCTCCGGGGGCAAATGGACTACGGAAGCCGAGAGGGGCCCGTCGGCGCCAAAACCCAAAACGCGCTGCGGCCTCCAGGGAGGGACACAGGGGACACAAGTGGCTGTGTGGCTTGCAGTGCCCGACCAGAGGGAGGGAGGTTGTCTGGCTGCTGAGGCGCAGCCGGTGTCAGCCCTTCGGGGAACTGCCCGTGGATGCTTCGGGAATGGGGGCTGCCAACTCAGAACCCCCGTTCCCTGTGGCTGCAGCCAGCCAGGGGGCTCCAGGGTCGGGCGCGCCCGCGGGCCTGGGGGGCTTCTTGCCTGTGTGCAGGGCTTCTACGCACAAGGTGGCACCTCATCCCGGCCCAAGGGTGGTGGCAGGAACCCAGGAGGCGCTCGGGGACTCAGCAGGGCCCGCCCCTGGGGCCAGGGGTCTGGCAGGCTCCGGGGGCAAATGGACTACGGAAGCCGAGAGGGGCCCGTCCGCGCCAAAACCCAAAACGCGCTGCGGCCTCCAGGGACACAGGGGACACAAGTGGCTGTGTGGCTTGCAGTGCCCGACCAGAGGGAGGGAGGTTGTCTGGCTGCTGAGGCGCAGCCGGTGTCAGCCCTTCGGGGAACTGCCCGTGGATGCTTCGGGAATGGGGGCTGCCAACTCAGAACCCCCGTTCCCTGTGGCTGCAGCCAGCCAGGGGGCTCCAGGGTCGGGCGCGCCCGCGGGCCTGGGGGGCTTCTTGCCTGTGTGCAGGGCTTCTACGCACAAGGTGGCACCTCATCCCGGCCCAAGGGTGGTGGCAGGAACCCAGGAGGCGCTCGGGGACTCAGCAGGGCCCGCCCCTGGGGCCAGGGTTCTGGCAGGCTCCGGGGCAAATGGACTACGGAAGCCGAGAGGGGCCCGTCCGCGCCAAAACCCAAAACGCGCTGCGGCCACCAGGGACACAGGGGACACGAGTGGCTGTGTGGCTTGCAGTGCCCGACCAGAGGGAGGGAGGTGTTCTGGCTGCTGAGGCACAGCCGGTGTCAGCCCTTCGGGGAACTGCCCGTGGATGCTTCGGGATGGGGGCTGCCAACTCAGAACCCCCGTTCCCTGTGGCTGCAGCCAGCCAGGGGGCTCCAGGGTCGGGCGCGCCCGCGGGCCTGGGGGGCTTCTTGCCTGTATGCAGGGCTTCTACGCACAAGGTGGCACCTCATCCCGGCCCAAGGGTGGTGGCAGGAACGCAGGAGGCGCTCGGGGACTCAGTAGGGCCCGCCCGTGGGACCAGGGGTCTGGCAGGCTCCGCGGCAAATGGACTACGGAAGCCGAGAGGGGCCCGTCCGCGCCAAAACCCAAAACGCGCTGCGGCCTCCAGGGACACAGGGGACACAAGTGGCTGTGTGGCTTGCAGTGCCCGACCAGAGGGAGGGAGGTGTTCTGGCTGCTGAGGCGCAGCCGGTGTCAGCCCTTCGGGGAAGTGCCCGTGGATGCTTCGGGAATGGGGGCTGCCAACTCAGAACCCCCGTTCCCTGTGGCTGCAGCCAGCCAGGGGGCTCCAGGGTCGGGCGCGCCCGCGGGCCTGGGGGGCTTCTTGCCTGTATGCAGGGCTTCTACGCACAAGGTGGCACCTCATCCCGGCCCAAGGGTGGTGGCAGGAACCCAGGAGGCGCTCGGGAACTCAGCAGGGCCCGCACCTGGGGCCAGGGGTCTGGCAGGCTCCGGGGGCAAATGGACTACAGAAGCCGAGAGGGGCCCGTCCGCGCCAAAACCCAAAACGCGCTGCGGCCACCAGGGACACAGGGGACACGAGTGGCTGTGTGGCTTGCAGTGCCCGACCAGAGGGAGGGAGGTGTTCTGGCTGCTGAGGCACAGCCGGTGTCAGCCCTTCGGGGAACTGCCCGTGGATGCTTCGGGATGGGGGCTGCCAACTCAGAACCCCCGTTCCCTGTGGCTGCAGCCAGCCAGGGGGCTCCAGGGTCGGGCGCGCCCGCGGGCCTGGGGGGCTTCTTGCCTGTATGCAGGGCTTCTACGCACAAGGTGGCACCTCATCCCGGCCCAAGGGTGGTGGCAGGAACCCAGGAGGCGCTCGGGGACTCAGCAGGGCCCGCCCCTGGGGCCAGGGGTCTGGCAGGCTCCGCGGCAAATGGACTACGGAAGCCGAGAGGGGCCCGTCCGCGCCAAAACCCAAAACGCGCTGCGGCCTCCAGGGACACAGGGGACACAAGTGGCTGTGTGGCTTGCAGTGCCCGACCAGAGGGAGGGAGGTTGTCTGGCTGCTGAGGCGCAGCCGGTGTCAGCCCTTCGGGGAACTGCCCGTGGATGCTTCGGGAATGGGGGCTGCCAACTCAGAACCCCCGTTCCCTGTGGCTGCAGCCAGCCAGGGGGCTCCAGGGTCGGGCGCGCCCGCGGGCCTGGGGGGCTTCTTGCCTGTATGCAGGGCTTCTACGCACAAGGTGGCACCTCATCCCGGCCCAAGGGTGGTGGCAGGAACCCAGGAGGCGCTCGGGGACTCAGTAGGGCCCGCCCCTGGGACCAGGGGTCTGGCAGGCTCTGGGGGCAAATGGACTACGGAAGCCGAGAGGGGCCCGTCCGCGCCAAAACCCAAAACGCGCTGCGGCCTCCAGGGACACAGGGGACACAAGTGGCTGTGTGGCTTGCAGTGCCCGACCAGAGGGAGGGAGGTTGTCTGGCTGCTGAGGCGCAGCCGGTGTCAGCCCTTCGGGGAAGTGCCCGTGGATGCTTCGGGAATGGGGGCTGCCAACTCAGAACCCCCGTTCCCTGTGGCTGCAGCCAGCCAGGGGGCTCCAGGGTCGGGCGCGCCCGCGGGCCTGGGGGGCTTCTTGCCTGTGTGCAGGGCTTCTACACACAAGGTGGCACCTCATCCCGGCCCAAGGGTGGTGGCAGGAACCCAGGAGGCGCTCGGGGACTCAGCAGGGCCCGCCCCTGGGGCCAGGGGTCTGGCAGGCTCCGGGGGCAAATGGACTACCGAAGCCGAGAGGGGCCCGTCCGCGCCAAAACCCAAAACGCGCTGCGGCCTCCAGGGACACAGGGGACACAAGTGGCTGTGTGGCTTGCAGTGCCCGACCAGAGGGAGGGAGGTTGTCTGGCTGCTGAGGCGCAGCCGGTGTCAGCCCTTCGGGGAACTGCCCGTGGATGCTTCGGGAATGGGGGCTGCCTACTCAGAACCCCCGTTCCCTGTGGCTGCAGCCAGCCAGGGGGCTCCAGGGTCGGGCTCGCCCGTGGGCCTGGGGGGCTTCTTGCCTGTGTGCAGGGCTTCTACGCACAAGGTGGCACCTCATCCCGGCCCAAGGGTGGTGGCAGGAACCCAGGAGGCGCTCGGGGACTCAGCAGGGCCCGCCCCTGGGGCCAGGGGTCTGGCAGGCTCCGCGGCAAATGGACTACGGAAGCCGAGAGGGGCCCGTCCGTGCCAAAACCCAAAACGCACTGCGGCCTCCAGGGACACAGGGGACACGAGTGGCTGTGTGGCTTGCAGTGCCCGACCAGAGGGAGGGAGGTGTTCTGGCTGCTGAGGCACAGCCGGTGTCAGCCCTTCGGGGAACTGCCCGTGGATGCTTCGGGATGGGGGCTGCCAACTCAGAACCCCCGTTCCCTGTGGCTGCAGCCAGCCAGGGGGCTCCAGGGTGGGGCGCGCCCGCGGGCCTGGGGGGCTTCTTGCCTGTATGCAGGGCTTCTACGCACAAGGTGGCACCTCATCCCGGCCCAAGGGTGGTGGCAGGAACGCAGGAGGCGCTCGGGGACTCAGTAGGGCCCGCCCCTGGGACCAGGGGTCTGGCAGGCTCCGGGGGCAAATGGACTACGGAAGCCGAGAGGGGCCCGTCCGCGCCAAAACCCAAAACGTGCTGCGGCCTCCAGGGACACAGGGGACACAAGTGGCTGTGTGGCTTGCAGTGCCCGACCAGAGGGAGGGAGGTTGTCTGGCTGCTGAGGCGCAGCCGGTGTCAGCCCTTCGGGGAAGTGCCCGTGGATGCTTCGGGAATGGGGGCTGCCAACTCAGAACCCCCGTTCCCTGTGGCTGCAGCCAGCCAGGGGGCTCCAGGGTCGGGCGCGCCCGCGGGCCTGGGGGGCTTCTTGCCTGTGTGCAGGGCTTCTACGCACAAGGTGGCACCTCATCCCGGCCCAAGGGTGGTGGCAGGAACCCAGGAGGCGCTCGGGGACTCAGCAGGGCCCGCCCCTGGGGCCAGGGGTCTGGCAGGCTCCGGGGGCAAATGGACTACGGAAGCCGAGAGGGGCCCGTCCGCGCCAAAACCCAAAACGCGCTGCGGCCTCCAGGGACACAGGGGACACAAGTGGCTGTGTGGCTTGCAGTGCCCGACCAGAGGGAGGGAGGTTGTCTGGCTGCTGAGGCGCAGCCGGTGTCAGCCCTTCGGGGAACTGCCCGTGGATGCTTCGGGAATGGGGGCTGCCAACTCAGAACCCCCGTTCCCTGTGGCTGCAGCCAGCCAGGGGGCTCCAGGGTCGGGCGCGCCCGCGGGCCTGGGGGGCTTCTTGCCTGTGTGCAGGGCTTCTACGCACAAGGTGGCACCTCATCCCGGCCAAAGGGTGGTGGCAGGAACCCAGGAGGCGCTCGGGGACTCAGCAGGGCCCGCCCCTGGGGCCAGAGGTCTGGCAGGCTCCGGGGCAAATGGACTACGGAAGCCGAGAGGGGCCCGTCCGCGCCAAAACCCAAAACGCGCTGCGGCCACCAGGGACACAGGGGACACGAGTGGCTGTGTGGCTTGCAGTGCCCGACCAGAGGGAGGGAGGTGTTCTGGCTGCTGAGGCACAGCCGGTGTCAGCCCTTCGGGGAACTGCCCGTGGATGCTTCGGGATGGGGGCTGCCAACTCAGAACCCCCGTTCCCTGTGGCTGCAGCCAGCCAGGGGGCTCCAGGGTCGGGCGCGCCCGCGGGCCTGGGGGGCTTCTTGCCTGTATGCAGGGCTTCTACGCACAAGGTGGCACCTCATCCCGGCCCAAGGGTGGTGGCAGGAACGCAGGAGGCGCTCGGGGACTCAGTAGGGCCTGCCCCTGGGACCAGGGGTCTGGCAGGCTCCGCGGCAAATGGACTACGGAAGCCGAGAGGGGCCCGTCCGCGCCAAAACCCAAAACGCGCTGCGGCCTCCAGGGACACAGGGGACACAAGTGGCTGTGTGGCTTGCAGTGCCCGACCAGAGGGAGGGAGGTTGTCTGGCTGCTGAGGCGCAGCCGGTGTCAGCCCTTCGGGGAAGTGCCCGTGGATGCTTCGGGAATGGGGGCTGCCAACTCAGAACCCCCGTTCCCTGTGGCTGCAGCCAGCCAGGGGGCTCCAGGGTCGGGCGCGCCCGCGGGCCTGGGGGGCTTCTTGCCTGTGTGCAGGGCTTCTACGCACAAGGTGGCACCTCATCCCGGCCCAAGGGTGGTGGCAGGAACCCAGGAGGCGCTCGGGGACTCAGCAGGGCCCGCCCCTGGGGCCAGGGGTCTGGCAGGCTCCGGGGGCAAATGGACTACGGAAGCCGAGAGGGGCCCGTCCGCGCCAAAACCCAAAACGCGCTGCGGCCTCCAGGGACACAGGGGACACAAGTGGCTGTGTGGCTTGCAGTGCCCGACCAGAGGGAGGGAGGTTGTCTGGCTGCTGAGGCGCAGCCGGTGTCAGCCCTTCGGGGAACTGCCCGTGGATGCTTCGGGAATGGGGGCTGCCTACTCAGAACCCCCGTTCCCTGTGGCTGCAGCCAGCCAGGGGGCTCCAGGGTTGGGCGCGCCCGCGGGCCTGGGGGGCATCTTGCCTGTGTGCAGGGCTTCTACGCACAAGGTGGCACCTCATCCCGGCCCAAGGGTGGTGGCAGGAACTCAGGAGGCGCTCGGGGACTCAGCAGGGCCCGCCCCTGGGGCCAGGGGTCTGGCAGGCTCCGGGGGCAAATGGACTACGGAAGCCGAGAGGGGCCCGTCCGCGCCAAAACCCAAAACGCGCTGCGGCCTCCAGGGAGGGACACAGGGGACACAAGTGGCTGTGTGGCTTGCAGTGCCCGACCAGAGGGAGGGAGGTTGTCTGGCTGCTGAGGCGCAGCCGGTGTCAGCCCTTCGGGGAACTGCCCGTGGATGCTTCGGGAATGGGGGCTGCCAACTCAGAACCCCCGTTCCCTGTGGCTGCAGCCAGCCAGGGGGCTCCAGGGTCGGGCTCCCCCGTGGGCCTGGGGGGCTTCTTGCCTGTGTGCAGGGCTTCTACGCACAAGGTGGCACCTCATCCCGGCCCAAGGGTGGTGGCAGGAACCCAGGAGGCGCTCGGGGACTCAGCAGGGCCCGCCCCTGGGGCCAGGGGTCTGGCAGGCTCCGGGGGCAAATGGACTACGGAAGCCGAGAGGGGCCCGTCCACGCCAAAACCCAAAACGCGCTGTGGCCACCAGGGACACAGGGGACACGAGTGGCTGTGTGGCTTGCAGTGCCCGACCAGAGGGAGGGAGGTGTTCTGGCTGCTGAGGCGCAGCCGGTGTCAGCCCTTCGGGGAAGTGCCCGTGGATGCTTCGGGAATGGGGGCTGCCAACTCAGAACCCCCGTTCCCTGTGGCTGCAACAGCCAGGGTGCTCCAGGGTCGGGCGCGCCCGCGGGCCTGGGGGGCTTCTTCCCTGTATGCAGGGCTTCTACGCACAAGGTGGCACCTCATCCCGGCCCAAGGGTGGTGGCAGGAACCCAGGAGGCGCTCGGGGACTCAGCAGGGCCCGCCCCTGGGGCCAGGGGTCTGGCAGGCTCCGGGGGCAAATGGACTACGGAAGCCGAGAGGGGCCCGTCCGCGCCAAAACCCAAAACGCGCTGCGGCCTCCAGGGACACAGGGGACACAAGTGGCTGTGTGGCTTGCAGTGCCCGACCAGAGGGAGGGAGGTTGTCTGGCTGCTGAGGCGCAGCCGGTGTCAGCCCTTCGGGGAAGTGCCCGTGGATGCTTCGGGAATGGGGGCTGCCAACTCAGAACCCCCGTTCCCTGTGGCTGCAGCCAGCCAGGGGGCTCCAGGGTCGGGCGCGCCCGCGGGCCTGGGGGGCTTCTTGCCTGTATGCAGGGCTTCTACGCACAAGGTGGCACCTCATCCCGGCCCAAGGGTGGTGGCAGGAACCCAGGAGGCTCTCGGGGACTCAGCAGGGCCCGCCCCTGGGGCCAGGGGTCTGGCAGGCTCCGCGGCAAATGGACTACGGAAGCCGAGAGGGGCCCGTCCGCGCCGAAACCCAAAACGCGCTGCGGCCTCCAGGGAGGGACACAGGGGACACAAGTGGCTGTGTGGCTTGCAGTGCCCGACCAGAGGGAGGGAGGTTGTCTGGCTGCTGAGGCGCAGCCGGTGTCAGCCCTTCGGGGAACTGCCCGTGGATGCTTCGGGAATGGGGGCTACCAACTCAGAACCCCCGTTCCCTGTGGCTGCAGCCAGCCAGGGGGCTCCAGGGTCGGGCACGCCCGCGGGCCTGGGGGGCTTCTTGCCTGTATGCAGGGCTTCTACGCACAAGGTGGCACCTCATCCCGGCCCAAGGGTGGTGGCAGGAACCCAGGAGGCGCTCGGGGACTCAGCAGGGCCCGCCCCTGGGGCCAGGGGTCTGGCAGGCTCCGCGGCAAATGGACTACGGAAGCCGAGAGGGGCCCGTCCGTGCCAAAACCCAAAACGCACTGCGGCTTCCAGGGACACAGGGGACACAAGTGGCTGTGTGGCTTGCAGTGCCCGACCAGAGGGAGGGAGGTTGTCTGGCTGCTGAGGCGCAGCCGGTGTCAGCCCTTCGGGGAACTGCCCGTGGATGCTTCGGGAATGGGGGCTGCCAACTCAGAACCCCCGTTCCCTGTGGCTGCAGCCAGCCAGGGGGCTCCAGGGTCGGGCGCGCCCGCGGGCCTGGGGGGCTTCTTGCCTGTATGCAGGGCTTCTACGCACAAGGTGGCACCTCATCCCGGCCCAAGGGTGGTGGCAGGAACCCAGGAGGCGCTCGGGAACTCAGCAGGGCCCGCACCTGGGGCCAGGGGTCTGGCAGGCTCCGGGGGCAAATGGACTACGGAAGCCGAGAGGGGCCCGTCCGCGCCAAAACCCAAAACGCGCTGCGGCCACCAGGGACACAGGGGACACGAAGGCTGTGTGGCTTGCAGTGCCCGACCAGAGGGAGGGAGGTGTTCTGGCTGCTGAGGCACAGCCGGTGTCAGCCCTTCGGGGAACTGCCCGTGGATGCTTCGGGATGGGGGCTGCCAACTCAGAACCCCCGTTCCCTGTGGCTGCAGCCAGCCAGGGGGCTCCAGGGTCGGGCGCGCCCGCGGGCCTGGGGGGCTTCTTGCCTGTATGCAGGGCTTCTACGCACAAGGTGGCACCTCATCCCGGCCCAAGGGTGGTGGCAGGAACGCAGGAGGCGCTCGGGGACTCAGTAGGGCCCGCCCCTGGGACCAGGGGTCTGGCAGGCTCCGGGGGCAAATGGACTACGGAAGCCGAGAGGGGCCCGTCCGCGCCAAAACCCAAAACGCGCTGCGGCCTCCAGGGACACAGGGGACACAAGTGGCTGTGTGGCTTGCAGTGCCCGACCAGAGGGAGGGAGGTTGTCTGGCTGCTGAGGCGCAGCCGGTGTCAGCCCTTCGGGGAAGTGCCCGTGGATGCTTCAGGAATGGGGGCTGCCAACTCAGAACCCCCGTTCCCTGTGGCTGCAGCCAGCCAGGGGGCTCCAGGGTCGGGCGCGCCCGCGGGCCTGGGGGGCTTCTTGCCTGTGTGCAGGGCTTCTACACACAAGGTGGCACCTCATCCCGGCCCAAGGGTGGTGGCAGGAACCCAGGAGGCGCTCGGGGACTCAGCAGGGCCCGCCCCTGGGGCCAGGGGTCTGGCAGGCTCCGGGGGCAAATGGACTACCGAAGCCGAGAGGGGCCCGTCCGCGCCAAAACCCAAAACGCGCTGCGGCCTCCAGGGACACAGGGGACACAAGTGGCTGTGTGGCTTGCAGTGCCCGACCAGAGGGAGGGAGGTTGTCTGGCTGCTGAGGCGCAGCCGGTGTCAGCCCTTCGGGGAACTGCCCGTGGATGCTTCGGGAATGGGGGCTGCCTACTCAGAACCCCCGTTCCCTGTGGCTGCAGCCAGCCAGGGGGCTCCAGGGTTGGGCGCGCCCGCGGGCCTGGGGGGCATCTTGCCTGTGTGCAGGGCTTCTACGCACAAGGTGGCACCTCATCCCGGCCCAAGGGTGGTGGCAGGAACCCAGGAGGCGCTCGGGGACTCAGCAGGGCCCGCCCCTGGGGCCAGGGTTCTGGCAGGCTCCGGGGGCAAATGGACTACGGAAGCCGAGAGGGGCCCGTCCGCGCCAAAACCCAAAACGCGCTGCGGCCTCCAGGGACACAGGGGACACAAGTGGCTGTGTGGTTTGCAGTGCCCGACCAGAGGGAGGGAGGTTGTCTGGCTGCTGAGGCGCAGCCGGTGTCAGCCCTTCGGGGAACTGCCCGTGGATGCTTCGGGAATGGGGGCTGCCAACTCAGAACCCCCGTTCCCTGTGGCTGCAGCCAGCCAGGGGGCTCCAGGGTCGGGCGCGCCCGCGGGCCTGGGGGGCTTCTTGCCTGTGTGCAGGGCTTCTACACACAAGGTGGCACCTCATCCCGGCCCAAGGGTGGTGGCAGGAACCCAGGAGGCGCTCGGGGACTCAGCAGGGCCCGCCCCTGGGGCCAGGGGTCTGGCAGGCTCCGGGGGCAAATGGACTACCGAAGCCGAGAGGGGCCCGTCCGCGCCAAAACCCAAAACGCGCTGCGGCCTCCAGGGACACAGGGGACACAAGTGGCTGTGTGGCTTGCAGTGCCCGACCAGAGGGAGGGAGGTTGTCTGGCTGCTGAGGCGCAGCCGGTGTCAGCCCTTCGGGGAAGTGCCCGTGGATGCTTCGGGAATGGGGGCTGCCTACTCAGAACCCCCGTTCACTGTGGCTGCAGCCAGCCAGGGGGCTCCAGGGTTGGGCGCGCCCGCGGGCCTGGGGGGCATCTTGCCTGTGTGCAGGGCTTCTACGCACAAGGTGGCACCTCATCCCGGCCCAAGGGTGGTGGCAGGAACCCAGGAGGCGCTCGGTGACTCAGCAGGGCCCGCCCCTGGGGCCAGGGTTCTGGCAGGCTCCGGGGGCAAATGGACTACGGAAGCCGAGAGGGGCCCGTCCGCGCCAAAACCCAAAACGCGCTGCGGCCTCCAGGGACACAGGGGACACAAGTGGCTGTGTGGCTTGCAGTGCCCGACCAGAGGGAGGGAGGTTGTCTGGCTGCTGAGGCGCAGCCGGTGTCAGCCCTTCGGGGAACTGCCCGTGGATGCTTCGGGAATGGGGGCTGCCAACTCAGAACCCCCGTTCCCTGTGGCTGCAGCCAGCCAGGGGGCTCCAGGGTCGGGCGCGCCCGCGGGCCTGGGGGGCTTCTTGCCTGTGTGCAGGGCTTCTACACACAAGGTGGCACCTCATCCCGGCCCAAGGGTGGTGGCAGGAACCCAGGAGGCGCTCGGGGACTCAGCAGGGCCCGCCCCTGGGGCCAGGGGTCTGGCAGGCTCCGGGGGCAAATGGACTACGGAAGCCGAGAGGGGCCCGTCCGCGCCAAAACCCAAAACGCGCTGCGGCCTCCAGGGACACAGGGGACACAAGTGGCTGTGTGGCTTGCAGTGCCCGACCAGAGGGAGGGAGGTTGTCTGGCTGCTGAGGCGCAGCCGGTGTCAGCCCTTCGGGGAACTGCCCGTGGATGCTTCGGGAATGGGGGCTGCCAACTCAGAACCCCCGTTCCCTGTGGCTGCAGCCAGCCAGGGGGCTCCAGGGTTGGGCGCGCCCGCGGGCCTGGGGGGCATCTTGCCTGTGTGCAGGGCTTCTACGCACAAGGTGGCACCTCATCCCGGCCCAAGGGTGGTGGCAGGAACCCAGGAGGCGCTCGGGAACTCAGCACGGCCCGCACCTGGGGCCAGGGGTCTGGCAGGCTCCGGGGGCAAATGGACTACGGAAGCCGAGAGGGGCCCGTCCGCGCCAAAACCCAAAACGCGCTGCGGCCACCAGGGACACAGGGAACACGAGTGGCTGTGTGGCTTGCAGTGCCCGACCAGAGGGAGGGAGGTGTTCTGGCTGCTGAGGCACAGCCGGTGTCAGCCCTTCGGGGAACTGCCCATGGATGCTTCGGGATGGGGGCTGCCAACTCAGAACCCCCGTTCCCTGTGGCTGCAGCCAGCCAGGGGGCTCCAGGGTCGGGCGCGCCCGCGGGCCTGGGGGGCTTCTTGCCTGTATGCAAGGCTTCTACGCACAAGGTGGCACCTCATCCCGGCCCAAGGGTGGTGGCAGGAACGCAGGAGGCGCTCGGGGACTCAGTAGGGCCCGCCCCTGGGACCAGGGGTCTGGCAGGCTCCGGGGGCAAATGGACTACCGAAGCCGAGAGGGGCCCGTCCGCGCCAAAACCCAAAACGCACTGCGGCCTCCAGGGACACAGGGGACACAAGTGGCTGTGTGGCTTGCAGTGCCCGACCAGAGGGAGGGAGGTTGTCTGGCTGCTGAGGCGCAGCCGGTGTCAGCCCTTCGGGGAAGTGCCCGTGGATGCTTCGGGAATGGGGGCTGCCAACTCAGAACCCCCGTTCCCTGTGGCTGCAGCCAGCCAGGGGGCTCCAGGGTCGGGCGCGCCCACGGGCCTGGGGGGCTTCTTGCCTCTATGCAGGGCTTCTACGCACAAGGTGGCACCTCATCCCGGCCCAAGGGTGGTGGCAGGAACGCAGGAGGCGCTCGGGGACTCAGTAGGGCCCGCCCCTGGGACCAGGGGTCTGGCAGGCTCCGCGGCAAATGGACTACGGAAGCCGAGAGGGGCCCGTCCGCGCCAAAACCCAAAACGCGCTGCGGCCTCCAGGGACACAGGGGACACAAGTGGCTGTGTGGCTTGCAGTGCCCGACCAGAGGGAGGGAGGTTGTCTGGCTGCTGAGGCGCAGCCGGTGTCAGCCCTTCGGGGAAGTGCCCATGGATGCTTCGGGAATGGGGGCTGCCAACTCAGAACCCCCGTTCCCTGTGGCTGCAGCCAGCCAGGGGGCTCCAGGGTCGGGCGCGCCCGCGGGCCTGGGGGGCTTCTTGCCTGTGTGCAGGGCTTCTACGCACAAGGTGGCACCTCATCCCGGCCCAAGGGTGGTGGCAGGAACCCAGGAGGCGCTCGGGGACTCAGCAGGGCCCGCCCCTGGGGCCAGGGGTCTGGCAGGCTCCGGGGGCAAATGGACTACGGAAGCCGAGAGGGGCCCGTCCGCGCCAAAACCCAAAATGCGCTGCGGCCTCCAGGGACACAGGGGACACAAGTGGCTGTGTGGCTTGCAGTGCCCGACCAGAGGGAGGGAGGTTGTCTGGCTGCTGAGGCGCAGCCGGTGTCAGCCCTTCGGGGAACTGCCCGTGGATGCTTCGGGAATGGGGGCTGCCTACTCAGAACCCCCGTTCCCTGTGGCTGCAGCCAGCCAGGGGGCTCCAGGGTTGGGCGCGCCCGCGGGCCTGGGGGGCATCTTGCCTGTGTGCAGGGCTTCTACGCACAAGGTGGCACCTCATCCCGGCCCAAGGGTGGTGGCAGGAACTCAGGAGGCGCTCGGGGACTCAGCAGGGCCCGCCCCTGGGGCCAGGGGTCTGGCAGGCTCCGGGGGCAAATGGACTACGGAAGCCGAGAGGGGCCCGTCCGCGCCAAAACCCAAAACGCGCTGCGGCCTCCAGGGAGGGACACAGGGGACACAAGTGGCTGTGTGGCTTGCAGTGCCCGACCAGAGGGAGGGAGGTTGTCTGGCTGCTGAGGCGCAGCCGGTGTCAGCCCTTCGGGGAACTGCCCGTGGATGCTTCGGGAATGGGGGCTGCCAACTCAGAACCCCCGTTCCCTGTGGCTGCAGCCAGCCAGGGGGCTCCAGGGTCGGGCTCCCCCGTGGGCCTGGGGGGCTTCTTGCCTGTGTGCAGGGCTTCTACGCACAAGGTGGCACCTCATCCCGGCCCAAGGGTGGTGGCAGGAACCCAGGAGGCGCTCGGGGACTCAGCAGGGCCCGCCCCTGGGGCCAGGGGTCTGGCAGGCTCCGGGGGCAAATGGACTACGGAAGCCGAGAGGGGCCCGTCCACGCCAAAACCCAAAACGCGCTGCGGCCACCAGGGACACAGGGGACACGAGTGGCTGTGTGGCTTGCAGTGCCCGACCAGAGGGAGGGAGGTGTTCTGGCTGCTGAGGCGCAGCCGGTGTCAGCCCTTCGGGGAACTGCCCGTGGATGCTTCGGGAATGGGGGCTGCCAACTCAGAACCCCCGTTCCCTGTGGCTGCAGCCAGCCAAGGGGCTCCAGGGTCGGGCGCGCCCGCGGGCCTGGGGGGCTTCTTGCCTGTATGCAGGGCTTCTACGCACAAGGTGGCACCTCATCCCGGCCCAAGGGTGGTGGCAGGAACCCAGGAGGCGTTCGGGGACTCAGCAGGGCCCGCCCCTGGGGCCAGGGGTCTGGCAGGCTCCGCGGCAAATGGACTACGGAAGCCGAGAGCGGCCCGTCCGCGCCAAAACCCAAAACGCGCTGCGGCCTCCAGGGACACAGGGGACACAAGTGGCTGTGTGGCTTGCAGTGCCCGACCAGAGGGAGGGAGGTTGTCTGGCTGCTGAGGCGCAGCCGGTGTCAGCCCTTCGGGGAACTGCCCGTGGATGCTTCGGGAATGGGGGCTGCCAACTCAGAACCCCCGTTCCCTGTGGCTGCAGCCAGCCAGGGGGCTCCAGGGTCGGGCGCGCCCGCGGGCCTGGGGGGCTTCTTGCCTGTATGCAGGGCTTCTACGCACAAGGTGGCACCTCATCCCGGCCCAAGGGTGGTGGCAGGAACCCAGGAGGCGCTCGGGGACTCAGCAGGGCCCGCCCCTGGGGCCAGGGGTCTGGCAGGCTCCGCGGCAAATGGACTACGGAAGCCGAGAGGGGCCCGTCCGCGCCAAAACCCAAAACGCGCTGCGGCCTCCAGGGAGGGACACAGGGGACACAAGTGGCTGTGTGGCTTGCAGTGCCCGACCAGAGGGAGGGAGGTTGTCTGGCTGCTGAGGCGCAGCCGGTGTCAGCCCTTCGGGGAACTGCCCGTGGATGCTTCGGGATGGGGGCTGCCAACTCAGAACCCCCGTTCCCTGTGGCTGCAGCCAGCCAGGGGGCTCCAGGATCGGGCGCGCCCGCGGGCCTGGGGTGCTTCTTGCCTGTATGCAGGGCTTCTACACACAAGGTGGCACCTCATCCCGGCCCAAGGGTGGTGGCAGGAACCCAGGAGGCGCTCGGGAACTCAGCAGGGCCCGCCCCTGGGGCCAGGGGTCTGGCAGGCTCCGGGGGCAAATGGACTACGGAAGCCGAGAGGGGCCCGTCCGCGCCAAAACCCAAAACGCGCTGCGGCCACCAGGGACACAGGGGACACGAGTGGCTGTGTGGCTTGCAGTGCCCGACCAGAGGGAGGGAGGTTGTCTGGCTGCTGAGGCGCAGCCGGTGTCAGCCCTTCGGGGAACTGCCCGTGGATGCTTCGGGAATGGGGGCTGCCAACTCAGAACCCCCGTTCCCTGTGGCTGCAGCCAGCCAGGGGGCTCCAGGGTCGGGCGCGCCCGCGGGCCTGGGGGGCTTCTTGCCTGTATGCAGGGCTTCTACACACAAGGTGGCACCTCATCCCGGCCCAAGGGTGGTGGCAGGAACCCAGGAGGCGCTCGGGAACTCAGCAGGGCCCGCACCTGGGGCCAGGGGTCTGGCAGGCTCCCGGGGCAAATGGACTACGGAAGCCGAGAGGGGCCCGTCCGCGCCAAAACCCAAAACGCGCTGCGGCCACCAGGGACACAGGGGACACGAGTGGCTGTGTGGCTTGCAGTGCCCGACCAGAGGGAGGGAGGTGTTCTGGCTGCTGAGGCGCAGCCGGTGTCAGCCCTTCGGGGAACTGCCCGTGGATGCTTCGGGAAAGGGGGCTGCCAACTCAGAACCCCCGTTCCCTGTGGCTGCAGCCAGCCAGGGGCTCCAGGGTCGGGCGCGCCCGCGGGCCTGGGGGGCTTCTTGCCTGTGTGCAGGGCTTCTACGCACAAGGTGGCACCTCATCCCAGCCCAAGGGTGGTGGCAGGAACTCAGGAGGCGCTCGGGGACTCAGCAGGGCCCGTCCCTGGGGCCAGGGGTCTGGCAGGCTCCGGGGGCAAATGGACTACGGAAGCCGAGAGGGGCCCGTCCGCGCCAAAACCCAAAACGCGCTGCGGCCTCCAGGGAGGGACACAGGGGACACGAGTGGCTGTGTGGCTTGCAGTGCCCGACCAGAGGGAGGGAGGTTGTCTGGCTGCTGAGGCGCAGCCAGTGTCAGCCCTTCGGGGAACTGCCCGTGGATGCTTCGGGATTGGGGGCTGCCAACTCAGAACCCCCGTTCCCTGTGGCTGCAGCCAGCCAGGGGGCTCCAGGGTCGGGCGCGCCCGCGGGCCTGGGGGGCTTCTTGCCTGTATGCAGTGCTTCTACGCACAAGGTGGCACCTCATCCCGGCCCAAGGGTGGTGGCAGGAACCCAGGAGGCGCTCGGGAACTCAGCAGGGCCCGCACCTGGGGCCAGGGGTCTGGCAGGCTCCGGGTGCAAATGGACTACGGAAGCCGAGAGGGGCCCGTCCGCGCCAAAACCCAAAACGCGCTGTGGCCACCAGGGACACAGGGGACACGAGTGGCTGTGTGGCTTGCAGTGCCCGACCAGAGGGAGGGAGGTGTTCTGGCTGCTGAGGCACAGCCGGTGTCAGCCCTTCGGGGAACTGCCCGTGGATGCTTCGGGATGGGGGCTGCCAACTCAGAACCCCCGTTCCCTGTGGCTGCAGCCAGCCAGGGGGCTCCAGGGTCGGGCGCGCCCGCGGGCCTGGGGGGCTTCTTGCCTGTATGCAAGGCTTCTACGCACAAGGTGGCACCTCATCCCGGCCCAAGGGTGGTGGCAGGAACGCAGGAGGCGCTCGGGGACTCAGTAGGGCCCGCCCCTGGGACCAGGGGTCTGGCAGGCTCCGGGGGCAAATGGACTACCGAAGCCGAGAGGGGCCCGTCCGCGCCAAAACCCAAAACGCGCTGCGGCCTCCAGGGACACAGGGGACACAAGTGGCTGTGTGGCTTGCAGTGCCCGACCAGAGGGAGGGAGGTTGTCTGGCTGCTGAGGCGCAGCCGGTGTCAGCCCTTCGGGGAAGTGCCCGTGGATGCTTCGGGAATGGGGGCTGCCAACTCAGAACCCCCGTTCCCTGTGGCTGCAGCCAGCCAGGGGGCTCCAGGGTCGGGCGCGCCCGCGGGCCTGGGGGGCTTCTTGCCTGTGTGCAGGGCTTCTACACACAAGTTGGCACCTCATCCCGGCCCAAGGGTGGTGGCAGGAACCCAGGAGGCGCTCGGGGACTCAGCAGGGCCCGCCCCTGGGGCCAGGGGTCTGGCAGGCTCCGGGGGCAAATGGACTACGGAAGCCGAGAGGGGCCCGTCCGCGCCAAAACCCAAAACGCGCTGCGGCCTCCAGGGACACAGGGGACACAAGTGGCTGTGTGGCTTGCAGTGCCCGACCAGAGGGAGGGAGGTTGTCTGGCTGCTGAGGCGCAGCCGGTGTCAGCCCTTCGGGGAACTGCCCGTGGATGCTTCGGGAATGGGGGCTGCCTACTCAGAACCCCCGTTCCCTGTGGCTGCAGCCAGCCAGGGGGCTCCAGGGTTGGGCGCGCCCGCGGGCCTGGGGGGCATCTTGCCTGTGTGCAGGGCTTCTACGCACAAGGTGGCACCTCATCCCGGCCCAAGGGTGGTGGCAGGAACTCAGGAGGCGCTCGGGGACTCAGCAGGGCCCGCCCCTGGGGCCAGGGGTCTGGCAGGCTCCGGGGGCAAATGGACTACGGAAGCCGAGAGGGGCCCGTCCGCGCCAAAACCCAAAACGCGCTGCGGCCTCCAGGGAGGGACACAGGGGACACAAGTGGCTGTGTGGCTTGCAGTGCCCGACCAGAGGGAGGGAGGTTGTCTGGCTGCTGAGGCGCAGCCGGTGTCAGCCCTTCGGGGAACTGCCCGTGGATGCTTCGGGAATGGGGGCTGCCAACTCAGAACCCCCGTTCCCTGTGGCTGCAGCCAGCCAGGGGGCTCCAGGGTCGGGCTCCCCCGTGGGCCTGGGGGGCTTCTTGCCTGTGTGCAGGGCTTCTACGCACAAGGTGGCACCTCATCCCGGCCCAAGGGTGGTGGCAGGAACCCAGGAGGCGCTCGGGGACTCAGCAGGGCCCGCCCCTGGGGCCAGGGGTCTGGCAGGCTCCGGGGGCAAATGGACTACGGAAGCCGAGAGGGGCCCGTCCACGCCAAAACCCAAAACGCGCTGCGGCCACCAGGGACACAGGGGACACGAGTGGCTGTGTGGCTTGCAGTGCCCGACCAGAGGGAGGGAGGTGTTCTGGCTGCTGAGGCGCAGCCGGTGTCAGCCCTTCGGGGAACTGCCCGTGGATGCTTCGGGAATGGGGGCTGCCAACTCAGAACCCCCGTTCCCTGTGGCTGCAGCCAGCCAGGGGGCTCCAGGTTCGGGCGCGCCCGCGGGCCTGGGGTGCTTCTTGCCTGTATGCAGGGCTTCTACACACAAGGTGGCACCTCATCCCGGCCCAAGGGTGGTGGCAGGAACCCAGGAGGCGCTCGGGAACTCAGCAGGGCCCGCCCCTGGGGCCAGGGGTCTGGCAGGCTCCGGGGGCAAATGGACTACGGAAGCCGAGAGGGGCCCGTCCGCGCCAAAACCCAAAACGCGCTGCGGCCACCAGGGACACAGGGGACACGAGTGGCTGTGTGGCTTGCAGTGCCCGACCAGAGGGCGGGAGGTTGTCTGGCTGCTGAGGCGCAGCCGGTGTCAGCCCTTCGGGGAACTGCCCGTGGATGCTTCGGGAATGGGGGCTGCCAACTCAGAACCCCCGTTCCCTGTGGCTGCAGCCAGCCAGGGGGCTCCAGGGTCGGGCGCGCCCGCGGGCCTGGGGGGCTTCTTGCCTGTATGCAGGGCTTCTACACACAAGGTGGCACCTCATCCCGGCCCAAGGGTGGTGGCAGGAACCCAGGAGGCGCTCGGGAACTCAGCAGGGCCCGCACCTGGGGCCAGGGGTCTGGCAGGCTCCGGGGGCAAATGGACTACGGAAGCCGAGAGGGGCCCGTCCGCGCCAAAACCCAAAACGCGCTGCGGCCACCAGGGACACAGGGGACACGAGTGGCTGTGTGGCTTGCAGTGCCCGACCAGAGGGAGGGAGGTGTTCTGGCTGCTGAGGCGCAGCCGGTGTCAGCCCTTCGGGGAACTGCCCGTGGATGCTTCGGGAAAGGGGGCTGCCAACTCAGAACCCCCGTTCCCTGTGGCTGCAGCCAGCCAGGGGCTCCAGGGTCGGGCGCGCCCGCGGGCCTGTGGGGCTTCTTGCCTGTGTGCAGGGCTTCTACGCACAAGGTGGCACCTCATCCCAGCCCAAGGGTGGTGGCAGGAACTCAGGAGGCGCTCGGGGACTCAGCAGGGCCCGTCCCTGGGGCCAGGGGTCTGGCAGGCTCCGGGGGCAAATGGACTACGGAAGCCGAGAGGGGCCCGTCCGCGCCAAAACCCAAAACGCGCTGCGGCCTCCAGGGAGGGACACAGGGGACACGAGTGGCTGTGTGGCTTGCAGTGCCCGACCAGAGGGAGGGAGGTTGTCTGGCTGCTGAGGCGCAGCCAGTGTCAGCCCTTCGGGGAACTGCCCGTGGATGCTTCGGGATTGGGGGCTGCCAACTCAGAACCCCCGTTCCCTGTGGCTGCAGCCAGCCAGGGGGCTCCAGGGTCGGGCGCGCCCGCGGGCCTGGGGGGCTTCTTGCCTGTATGCAGGGCTTCTACGCACAAGGTGGCACCTCATCCCGGCCCAAGGGTGGTGGCAGGAACCCAGGAGGCGCTCGGGAACTCAGCAGGGCCCGCACCTGGGGCCAGGGGTCTGGCAGGCTCCGGGGGCAAATGGACTACGGAAGCCGAGAGGGGCCCGTCCGCGCCAAAACCCAAAACGCGCTGTGGCCACCAGGGACACAGGGGACACGAGTGGCTGTGTGGCTTGCAGTGCCCGACCAGAGGGAGGGAGGTGTTCTGGCTGCTGAGGCACAGCCGGTGTCAGCCCTTCGGGGAACTGCCCGTGGATGCTTCGGGATGGAGGCTGCCAACTCAGAACCCCCGTTCCCTGTGGCTGCAGCCAGCCAGGGGGCTCCAGGGTCGGGCGCGCCCGCGGGCCTGGGGGGCTTCTTGCCTGTATGCAAGGCTTCTACGCACAAGGTGGCACCTCATCCCGGCCCAAGGGTGGTGGCAGGAACGCAGGAGGCGCTCGGGGACTCAGTAGGGCCCGCCCCTGGGACCAGGGGTCTGGCAGGCTCCGGGGGCAAATGGACTACGGAAGCCGAGAGGGGCCCGTCCGCGCCAAAACCCAAAACGCGCTGCGGCCTCCAGGGACACAGGGGACACAAGTGGCTGTGTGGCTTGCAGTGCCCGACCAGAGGGAGGGAGGTTGTCTGGCTGCTGAGGCGCAGCCGGTGTCAGCCCTTCGGGGAAGTGCCCGTGGATGCTTCGGGAATGGGGGCTGCCAACTCAGAACCCCCGTTCCCTGTGGCTGCAGCCAGCCAGGGGGCTCCAGGGTCGGGCGCGCCCGCGGGCCTGGGGGGCTTCTTGCCTGTGTGCAGGGCTTCTACACACAAGTTGGCACCTCATCCCGGCCCAAGGGTGGTGGCAGGAACCCAGGAGGCGCTCGGGGACTCAGCAGGGCCCGCCCCTGGGGCCAGGGGTCTGGCAGGCTCCGGGGGCAAATGGACTACGGAAGCCGAGAGGGGCCCGTCCGCGCCAAAACCCAAAACGCGCTGCGGCCTCCAGGGAGGGACACAGGGGACACGAGTGGCTGTGTGGCTTGCAGTGCCCGACCAGAGGGAGGGAGGTTGTCTGGCTGCTGAGGCGCAGCCAGTGTCAGCCCTTCGGGGAACTGCCCGTGGATGCTTCGGGATTGGGGGCTGCCAACTCAGAACCCCCGTTCCCTGTGGCTGCAGCCAGCCAGGGGGCTCCAGGGTCGGGCTCGCCCGTGGGCCTGGGGGGCTTCTTGCCTGTGTGCAGGGCTTCTACGCACAAGGTGGCACCTCATCCCGGCCCAAGGGTGGTGGCAGGAACCCAGGAGGCGCTCGGGGACTCAGCAGGGCCCGCCCCTGGGGCCAGGGGTCTGGCAGGCTCCGGGGCAAATGGACTACGGAAGCCGAGAGGGGCCCGTCCGCGCCAAAACCCAAAACGCGCTGCGGCCTCCAGGGACACAGGGGACACAAGTGGCTGTGTGGCTTGCAGTGCCCAACCAGAGGGAGGGAGGTTGTCTGGCTGCTGAGGCGCAGCCGGTGTCAGCCCTTCGGGGAACTGCCCGTGGATGCTTCGGGAATGGGGGCTGCCAACTCAGAACCCCCGTTCCCTGTGGCTGCAGCCAGCCAGGGGGCTCCAGGTTCGGGCGCGCCCGCGGGCCTGGGGTGCTTCTTGCCTGTATGCAGGGCTTCTACACACAAGGTGGCACCTCATCCCGGCCCAAGGGTGGTGGCAGGAACCCAGGAGGCGCTCGGGAACTCAGCAGGGCCCGCCCCTGGGGCCAGGGGTCTGGCAGGCTCCGGGGGCAAATGGACTACGGAAGCCGAGAGGGGCCCGTCCGCGCCAAAACCCAAAACGCGCTGCGGCCACCAGGGACACAGGGGACACGAGTGGCTGTGTGGCTTGCAGTGCCCGACCAGAGGGAGGGAGGTTGTCTGGCTGCTGAGGCGCAGCCGGTGTCAGCCCTTCGGGGAACTGCCCGTGGATGCTTCGGGAATGGGGGCTGCCAACTCAGAACCCCCGTTCCCTGTGGCTGCAGCCAGCCAGGGGGCTCCAGGGTCGGGCGCGCCCGCGGGCCTGGGGGGCTTCTTGCCTGTATGCAGGGCTTCTACACACAAGGTGGCACCTCATCCCGGCCCAAGGGTGGTGGCAGGAACCCAGGAGGCGCTCGGGAACTCAGCAGGGCCCGCCCCTGGGGCCAGGGGTCTGGCAGGCTCCGGGGGCAAATGGACTACGGAAGCCGAGAGGGGCCCGTCCGCGCCAAAACCCAAAACGCGCTGCGGCCACCAGGGACACAGGGGACACGAGTGGCTGTGTGGCTTGCAGTGCCCGACCAGAGGGAGGGAGGTGTTCTGGCTGCTGAGGCACAGCCGGTGTCAGCCCTTCGGGGAACTGCCCGTGGATGCTTCGGGAAAGGGGGCTGCCAACTCAGAACCCCCGTTCCCTGTGGCTGCAGCCAGCCAGGGGCTCCAGGGTCGGGCGCGCCCGCGGGCCTGGGGGGCTTCTTGCCTGTGTGCAGGGCTTCTACGCACAAGGTGGCACCTCATCCCAGCCCAAGGGTGGTGGCAGGAACTCAGGAGGCGCTCGGGGACTCAGCAGGGCCCGTCCCTGGGGCCAGGGGTCTGGCAGGCTCCGGGGGCAAATGGACTACGGAAGCCGAGAGGGGCCCGTCCGCGCCAAAACCCAAAACGCGCTGCGGCCTCCAGGGAGGGACACAGGGGACACGAGTGGCTGTGTGGCTTGCAGTGCCCGACCAGAGGGAGGGAGGTTGTCTGGCTGCTGAGGCGCAGCCAGTGTCAGCCCTTCGGGGAACTGCCCGTGGATGCTTCGGGATTGGGGGCTGCCAACTCAGAACCCCCGTTCCCTGTGGCTGCAGCCAGCCAGGGGGCTCCAGGGTCGGGCGCGCCCGCGGGCCTGGGGGGCTTCTTGCCTGTATGCAGGGCTTCTACGCACAAGGTGGCACCTCATCCCGGCCCAAAGGTGGTGGCAGGAACCCAGGAGGCGCTCGGGAACTCAGCAGGGCCCGCACCTGGGGCCAGGGGTCTGGCAGGCTCCGGGGGCAAATGGACTACGGAAGCCGAGAGGGGCCCGTCCGCGCCAAAACCCAAAACGCGCTGTGGCCACCAGGGACACAGGGGACACGAGTGGCTGTGTGGCTTGCAGTGCCCGACCAGAGGGAGGGAGGTGTTCTGGCTGCTGAGGCACAGCCGGTGTCAGCCCTTCGGGGAACTGCCCGTGGATGCTTCGGGATGGGGGCTGCCAACTCAGAACCCCCGTTCCCTGTGGCTGCAGCCAGCCAGGGGGCTCCAGGGTCGGGCGCGCCCGCGGGCCTGGGGGGCTTCTTGCCTGTATGCAAGGCTTCTACGCACAAGGTGGCACCTCATCCCGGCCCAAGGGTGGTGGCAGGAACGCAGGAGGCGCTCGGGGACTCAGTAGGGCCCGCCCCTGGGACCAGGGGTCTGGCAGGCTCCGGGGGCAAATGGACTACCGAAGCCGAGAGGGGCCCGTCCGCGCCAAAACCCAAAACGCGCTGCGGCCTCCAGGGACACAGGGGACACAAGTGGCTGTGTGGCTTGCAGTGCCCGACCAGAGGGAGGGAGGTTGTCTGGCTGCTGAGGCGCAGCCGGTGTCAGCCCTTCGGGGAAGTGCCCGTGGATGCTTCGGGAATGGGGGCTGCCAACTCAGAACCCCCGTTCCCTGTGGCTGCAGCCAGCCAGGGGGCTCCAGGGTCGGGCGCGCCCGCGGGCCTGGGGGGCTTCTTGCCTGTGTGCAGGGCTTCTACACACAAGTTGGCACCTCATCCCGGCCCAAGGGTGGTGGCAGGAACCCAGGAGGCGCTCGGGGACTCAGCAGGTCCCGCCCCTGGGGCCAGGGGTCTGGCAGGCTCCGGGGGCAAATGGACTACGGAAGCCGAGAGGGGCCCGTCCGCGCCAAAACCCAAAACGCGCTGCGGCCTCCAGGGAGGGACACAGGGGACACGAGTGGCTGTGTGGCTTGCAGTGCCCGACCAGAGGGAGGGAGGTGTTCTGGCTGCTGAGGCGCAGCCAGTGTCAGCCCTTCGGGGAACTGCCCGTGGATGCTTCGGGATTGGGGGCTGCCAACTCAGAACCCCCGTTCCCTGTGGCTGCAGCCAGCCAGGGGGCTCCAGGGTCGGGCTCGCCCGTGGGCCTGGGGGGCTTCTTGCCTGTGTGCAGGGCTTCTACGCACAAGGTGGCACCTCATCCCGGCCCAAGGGTGGTGGCAGGAACCCAGGAGGCGCTCGGGGACTCAGCAGGGCCCGCCCCTGGGGCCAGGGGTCTGGCAGGCTCCGCGGCAAATGGACTACGGAAGCCGAGAGGGGCCCGTCCGTGCCAAAACCCAAAACGCACTGCGGCTTCCAGGGACACAGGGGACACAAGTGGCTGTGTGGCTTGCAGTGCCCGACCAGAGGGAGGGAGGTTGTCTGGCTGCTGAGGCGCAGCCGGTGTCAGCCCTTCGGGGAACTGCCCGTGGATGCTTCGGGAATGGGGGCTGCCAACTCAGAACCCCCGTTCCCTGTGGCTGCAGCCAGCCAGGGGGCTCCAGGGTCGGGCGCGCCCGCGGGCCTGGGGGGCTTCTTGCCTGTATGCAGGGCTTCTACGCACAAGGTGGCACCTCATCCCGGCCCAAGGGTGGTGGCAGGAACCCAGGAGGCGCTCGGGAACTCAGCAGGGCCCGCACCTGGGGCCAGGGGTCTGGCAGGCTCCGGGGGCAAATGGACTACGGAAGCCGAGAGGGGCCCGTCCGCGCCAAAACCCAAAACGCGCTGCGGCCACCAGGGACACAGGGGACACAAGTGGCTGTGTGGCTTGCAGTGCCCGACCAGAGGGAGGGAGGTGTTCTGGCTGCTGAGGCACAGCCGGTGTCAGCCCTTCGGGGAACTGCCCGTGGATGCTTCGGGATGGGGGCTGCCAACTCAGAACCCCCGTTCCCTGTGGCTGCAGCCAGCCAGGGGGCTCCAGGGTCGGGCGCGCCCGCGGGCCTGGGGGGCTTCTTGCCTGTATGCAGGGCTTCTACGCACAAGGTGGCACCTCATCCCGGCCCAAGGGTGGTGGCAGGAACGCAGGAGGCGCTCGGGGACTCAGTAGGGCCCGCCCCTGGGACCAGGGGTCTGGAAGGCTCCGGGGGCAAATGGATTACGGAAGCCGAGAGGGGCCCGTCCGCGCCAAAACCCAAAACGCGCTGCGGCCTCCAGGGACACAGGGGACACAAGTGGCTGTGTGGCTTGCAGTGCCCGACCAGAGGGAGGGAGGTTGTCTGGCTGCTGAGGCGCAGCCGGTGTCAGCCCTTCGGGGAACTGCCCGTGGATGCTTCGGGAATGGGGGCTGCCAACTCAGAACCCCCGTTCCCTGTGGCTGCAGCCAGCCAGGGGGCTCCAGGGTCGGGCGCGCTCGCGGGCCTGGGGGGCTTCTTGCCTGTGTGCAGGGCTTCTACACACAAGGTGGCACCTCATCCCGCCCCAAGGGTGGTGGCAGGAACCCAGGAGGCGCTCGGGGACTCAGCAGGGCCCGCCCCTGGGGCCAGGGGTCTGGCAGGCTCCGGGGGCAAATGGACTACGGAAGCCGAGAGGGGCCCGTCCGCGCCAAAACCCAAAACGCGCTGCGGCCTCCAGGGACACAGGGGACACAAGTGGCTGTGTGGCTTGCAGTGCCCGACCAGAGGGAGGGAGGTTGTCTGGCTGCTGAGGCGCAGCCGGTGTCAGCCCTTCGGGGAACTGCCCGTGGATGCTTCGGGAATGGGGGCTGCCTACTCAGAACCCCCGTTCCCTGTGGCTGCAGCCAGCCAGGGGGCTCCAGGGTTGGGCGCGCCCGCGGGCCTGGGGGGCATCTTGCCTGTGTGCAGGGCTTCTACGCACAAGGTGGCACCTCATCCCGGCCCAAGGGTGGTGGCAGGAACTCAGGAGGCGCTCGGGGACTCAGCAGGGCCCGCCCCTGGGGCCAGGGGTCTGGCAGGCTCCGGGGGCAAATGGACTACGGAAGCCGAGAGGGGCCCGTCCGCGCCAAAACCCAAAACGCGCTGCGGCCTCCAGGGAGGGACACAGGGGACACAAGTGGCTGTGTGGCTTGCAGTGCCCGACCAGAGGGAGGGAGGTTGTCTGGCTGCTGAGGCGCAGCCGGTGTCAGCCCTTCGGGGAACTGCCCGTGGATGCTTCGGGAATGGGGGCTGCCAACTCAGAACCCCCGTTCCCTGTGGCTGCAGCCAGCCAGGGGGCTCCAGGGTCGGGCTCCCCCGTGGGCCTGGGGGGCTTCTTGCCTGTGTGCAGGGCTTCTACGCACAAGGTGGCACCTCATCCCGGCCCAAGGGTGGTGGCAGGAACCCAGGAGGCGCTCGGGGACTCAGCAGGGCCCGCCCCTGGGGCCAGGGGTCTGGCAGGCTCCGGGGGCAAATGGACTACGGAAGCCGAGAGGGGCCCGTCCGCGCCAAAACCCAAAACGCGCTGCGGCCACCAGGGACACAGGGGACACGAGTGGCTGTGTGGCTTGCAGTGCCCGACCAGAGGGAGGGAGGTGTTCTGGGGTGTCAGCCCTTCGGGGAACTGCCCGTGGATGCTTCGGGAATGGGGGCTGCCAACTCAGAACCCCCGTTCCCTGTGGCTGCAGCCAGCCAAGGGGCTCCAGGGTCGGGCGCGCCCGCGGGCCTGGGGGGCTTCTTGCCTGTATGCAGGGCTTCTACGCACAAGGTGGCACCTCATCCCGGCCCAAGGGTGGTGGCAGGAACCCAGGAGGCGCTCGGGGACTCAGCAGGGCCCGCCCCTGGGGCCAGGGGTCTGGCAGGCTCCGCGGCAAATGGACTACGGAAGCCGAGAGCGGCCCGTCCGCGCCAAAACCCAAAACGCGCTGCGGCCTCCAGGGACACAGGGGACACAAGTGGCTGTGTGGCTTGCAGTGCCCGACCAGAGGGAGGGAGGTTGTCTGGCTGCTGAGGCGCAGCCGGTGTCAGCCCTTCGGGGAACTGCCCGTGGATGCTTCGGGAATGGGGGCTGCCAACTCAGAACCCCCGTTCCCTGTGGCTGCAGCCAGCCAGGGGGCTCCAGGGTCGGGCGCGCCCGCGGGCCTGGGGGGCTTCTTGCCTGTATGCAGGGCTTCTACGCACAAGGTGGCACCTCATCCCGGCCCAAGGGTGGTGGCAGGAACCCAGGAGGCGCTCGGGGACTCAGCAGGGCCCGCCCCTGGGGCCAGGGGTCTGGCAGGCTCCGCGGCAAATGGACTACGGAAGCCGAGAGGGGCCCGTCCGCGCCAAAACCCAAAACGCGCTGCGGCCTCCAGGGAGGGACACAGGGGACACAAGTGGCTGTGTGGCTTGCAGTGCCCGACCAGAGGGAGGGAGGTTGTCTGGCTGCTGAGGCGCAGCCGGTGTCAGCCCTTCGGGGAACTGCCCGTGGATGCTTCGGGAATGGGGGCTGCCAACTCAGAACCCCCGTTCCCTGTGGCTGCAGCCAGCCAGGGGGCTCCAGGGTCGGGCGCGCCCGCGGGCCTGGGGGGCTTCTTGCCTGTGTGCAGGGCTTCTACGCACAAGGTGGCACCTCATCCCGGCCAAAGGGTGGTGGCAGGAACCCAGGAGGCGCTCGGGGACTCAGCAGGGCCCGCCCCTGGGGCCAGGGGTCTGGCAGGTCCGGGGCAAATGGACTACGGAAGCCGAGAGGGGCCCTTCCGCGCCAAAACCCAAAACGCGCTGCGGCCTCCAGGGACACAGGGGACACAAGTGGCTGTGTGGCTTGCAGTGCCCAACCAGAGGGAGGGAGGTTGTCTGGCTGCTGAGGCGCAGCCGGTGTCAGCCCTTCGGGGAACTGCCCGTGGATGCTTCGGGAATGGGGGCTGCCAACTCAGAACCCCCGTTCCCTGTGGCTGCAGCCAGCCAGGGGGCTCCAGGTTCGGGCGCGCCCGCGGGCCTGGGGTGCTTCTTGCCTGTATGCAGGGCTTCTACACACAAGGTGGCACCTCATCCCGGCCCAAGGGTGGTGGCAGGAACCCAGGAGGCGCTCGGGAACTCAGCAGGGCCCGCCCCTGGGGCCAGGGGTCTGGCAGGCTCCGGGGGCAAATGGACTACGGAAGCCGAGAGGGGCCCGTCCGCGCCAAAACCCAAAACGCGCTGCGGCCACCAGGGACACAGGGGACACGAGTGGCTGTGTGGCTTGCAGTGCCCGACCAGAGGGAGGGAGGTTGTCTGGCTGCTGAGGCGCAGCCGGTGTCAGCCCTTCGGGGAACTGCCCGTGGATGCTTCGGGAATGGGGGCTGCCAACTCAGAACCCCCGTTCCCTGTGGCTGCAGCCAGCCAGGGGGCTCCAGGGTCGGGCGCGCCCGCGGGCCTGGGGGGCTTCTTGCCTGTATGCAGGGCTTCTACACACAAGGTGGCACCTCATCCCGGCCCAAGGGTGGTGGCAGGAACCCAGGAGGCGCTCGGGAACTCAGCAGGGCCCGCACCTGGGGCCAGGGGTCTGGCAGGCTCCGGGGGCAAATGGACTACGGAAGCCGAGAGGGGCCCGTCCGCGCCAAAACCCAAAACGCGCTGCGGCCACCAGGGACACAGGGGACACGAGTGGCTGTGTGGCTTGCAGTGCCCGACCAGAGGGAGGGAGGTGTTCTGGCTGCTGAGGCGCAGCCGATGTCAGCCCTTCGGGGAACTGCCCGTGGATGCTTCGGGAAAGGGGGCTGCCAACTCAGAACCCCCGTTCCCTGTGGCTGCAGCCAGCCAGGGGCTACAGGGTCGGGCGCGCCCGCGGGCCTGGGGGGCTTCTTGTCTGTGTGCAGGGCTTCTACGCACAAGGTGGCACCTCATCCCAGCCCAAGGGTGGTCGCAGGAACTCAGGAGGCGCTCGGGGACTCAGCAGGGCCCGCCCCTGGGGCCAGGGTTCTGGCAGGCTCCGGGGGCAAATGGACTACGGAAGCCGAGAGGGGCCCGTCCGCGCCAAAACCCAAAACGCGCTGCGGCCTCCAGGGAGGGACACAGGGGACACGAGTGGCTGTGTGGCTTGCAGTGCCCGACCAGAGGGAGGGAGGTTGTCTGGCTGCTGAGGCGCAGCCAGTGTCAGCCCTTCGGGGAACTGCCCGTGGATGCTTCGGGATTGGGGGCTGCCAACTCAGAACCCCCGTTCCCTGTGGCTGCAGCCAGCCAGGGGGCTCCAGGGTCGGGCGCGCCCGCGGGCCTGGGGGGCTTCTTGCCTGTATGCAGGGCTTCTACGCACAAGGTGGCACCTCATCCCGGCCCAAGGGTGGTGGCAGGAACCCAGGAGGCGCTCGGGAACTCAGCAGGGCCCGCACCTGGGGCCAGGGGTCTGGCAGGCTCCGGGGGCAAATGGACTACGGAAGCCGAGAGGGGCCCGTCCGCGCCAAAACCCAAAACGCGCTGTGGCCACCAGGGACACAGGGGACACGAGTGGCTGTGTGGCTTGCAGTGCCCGACCAGAGGGAGGGAGGTGTTCTGGCTGCTGAGGCACAGCCGGTGTCAGCCCTTCGGGGAACTGCCCGTGGATGCTTCGGGATGGGGGCTGCCAACTCAGAACCCCCGTTCCCTGTGGCTGCAGCCAGCCAGGGGGCTCCAGGGTCGGGCGCGCCCGCGGGCCTGGGGGGCTTCTTGCCTGTATGCAAGGCTTCTACGCACAAGGTGGCACCTCATCCCGGCCCAAGGGTGGTGGCAGGAACGCAGGAGGCGCTCGGGGACTCAGTAGGGCCCGCCCCTGGGACCAGGGGTCTGGCAGGCTCCGGGGGCAAATGGACTACGGAAGCCGAGAGGGGCCCGTCCGCGCCAAAACCCAAAACGCGCTGCGGCCTCCAGGGACACAGGGGACACAAGTGGCTGTGTGGCTTGCAGTGCCCGACCAGAGGGAGGGAGGTTGTCTGGCTGCTGAGGCGCAGCCGGTGTCAGCCCTTCGGGGAAGTGCCCGTGGATGCTTCGGGAATGGGGGCTGCCAACTCAGAACCCCCGTTCCCTGTGGCTGCAGCCAGCCAGGGGGCTCCAGGGTCGGGCGCGCCCGCGGGCCTGGGGGGCTTCTTGCCTGTGTGCAGGGCTTCTACACACAAGTTGGCACCTCATCCCGGCCCAAGGGTGGTGGCAGGAACCCAGGAGGCGCTCGGGGACTCAGCAGGGCCCGCCCCTGGGGCCAGGGGTCTGGCAGGCTCCGGGGGCAAATGGACTACGGAAGCCGAGAGGGGCCCGTCCGCGCCAAAACCCAAAACGCGCTGCGGCCTCCAGGGAGGGACACAGGGGACACGAGTGGCTGTGTGGCTTGCAGTGCCCGACCAGAGGGAGGGAGGTTGTCTGGCTGCTGAGGCGCAGCCAGTGTCAGCCCTTCGGGGAACTGCCCGTGGATGCTTCGGGATTGGGGGCTGCCAACTCAGAACCCCCGTTCCCTGTGGCTGCAGCCAGCCAGGGGGCTCCAGGGTCGGGCTCGCCCGTGGGCCTGGGGGGCTTCTTGCCTGTGTGCAGGGCTTCTACGCACAAGGTGGCACCTCATCCCGGCCCAAGGGTGGTGGCAGGAACCCAGGAGGCGCTCGGGGACTCAGCAGGGCCCGCCCCTGGGGCCAGGGGTCTGGCAGGCTCCGCGGCAAATGGACTACGGAAGCCGAGAGGGGCCCGTCCGTGCCAAAACCCAAAACGCACTGCGGCTTCCAGGGACACAGGGGACACAAGTGGCTGTGTGGCTTGCAGTGCCCGACCAGAGGGAGGGAGGTTGTCTGGCTGCTGAGGCGCAGCCGGTGTCAGCCCTTCGGGGAACTGCCCGTGGATGCTTCGGGAATGGGGGCTGCCAACTCAGAACCCCCGTTCCCTGTGGCTGCAGCCAGCCAGGGGGCTCCAGGGTCGGGCGCGCCCGCGGGCCTGGGGGGCTTCTTGCCTGTATGCAGGGCTTCTACGCACAAGGTGGCACCTCATCCCGGCCCAAGGGTGGTGGCAGGAACCCAGGAGGCGCTCGGGAACTCAGCAGGGCCCGCACCTGGGGCCAGGGGTCTGGCAGGCTCCGGGGGCAAATGGACTACGGAAGCCGAGAGGGGCCCGTCCGCGCCAAAACCCAAAACGCGCTGCGGCCTCCAGGGACACAGGGGACACGAGTGGCTGTGTGGCTTGCAGTGCCCGACCAGAGGGAGGGAGGTGTTCTGGCTGCTGAGGCACAGCCGGTGTCAGCCCTTCGGGGAACTGCCCGTGGATGCTTCGGGATGGGGGCTGCCAACTCAGAACCCCCGTTCCCTGTGGCTGCAGCCAGCCAGGGGGCTCCAGGGTCGGGCGCGCCCGCGGGCCTGGGGGGCTTCTTGCCTGTATGCAGGGCTTCTACGCACAAGGTGGCACCTCATCCCGGCCCAAGGGTGGTGGCAGGAACGCAGGAGGCGCTCGGGGACTCAGTAGGGCCCGCCCCTGGGACCAGGGGTCTGGCAGGCTCCGGGGGCAAATGGACTACCGAAGCCGAGAGGGGCCCGTCCGCGCCAAAACCCAAAACGCGCTGCGGCCTCCAGGGACACAGGGGACACAAGTGGCTGTGTGGCTTGCAGTGCCCGACCAGAGGGAGGGAGGTTGTCTGGCTGCTGAGGCGCAGCCGGTGTCAGCCCTTCGGGGAAGTGCCCGTGGATGCTTCAGGAATGGGGGCTGCCAACTCAGAACCCCCGTTCCCTGTGGCTGCAGCCAGCCAGGGGGCTCCAGGGTCGGGCGCGCCCGCGGGCCTGGGGGGCTTCTTGCCTGTGTGCAGGGCTTCTACACACAAGGTGGCACCTCATCCCGGCCCAAGGGTGGTGGCAGGAACCCAGGAGGCGCTCGGGGACTCAGCAGGGCCCGCCCCTGGGGCCAGGGGTCTGGCAGGCTCCAGGGGCAAATGGACTACCGAAGCCGAGAGGGGCCCGTCCGCGCCAAAACCCAAAACGCGCTGCGGCCTCCAGGGACACAGGGGACACAAGTGGCTGTGTGGCTTGCAGTGCCCGACCAGAGGGAGGGAGGTTGTCTGGCTGCTGAGGCGCAGCCGGTGTCAGCCCTTCGGGGAACTGCCCGTGGATGCTTCGGGAATGGGGGCTGCCTACTCAGAACCCCCGTTCCCTGTGGCTGCAGCCAGCCAGGGGGCTCCAGGGTTGGGCGCGCCCGCGGGCCTGGGGGGCATCTTGCCTGTGTGCAGGGCTTCTACGCACAAGGTGGCACCTCATCCCGGCCCAAGGGTGGTGGCAGGAACCCAGGAGGCGCTCGGGGACTCAGCAGGGCCCGCCCCTGGGGCCAGGGTTCTGGCAGGCTCCGGGGGCAAATGGACTACGGAAGCCGAGAGGGGCCCGTCCGCGCCAAAACCCAAAACGCGCTGCGGCCTCCAGGGACACAGGGGACACAAGTGGCTGTGTGGCTTGCAGTGCCCGACCAGAGGGAGGGAGGTTGTCTGGCTGCTGAGGCGCAGCCGGTGTCAGCCCTTCGGGGAACTGCCCGTGGATGCTTCGGGAATGGGGGCTGCCAACTCAGAACCCCCGTTCCCTGTGGCTGCAGCCAGCCAGGGGGCTCCAGGGTCGGGCGCGCCCGCGGGCCTGGGGGGCTTCTTGCCTGTGTGCAGGGCTTCTACACACAAGGTGGCACCTCATCCCGGCCCAAGGGTGGTGGCAGGAACCCAGGAGGCGCTCGGGGACTCAGCAGGGCCCGCCCCTGGGGCCAGGGGTCTGGCAGGCTCCGGGGGCAAATGGACTACGGAAGCCGAGAGGGGCCCGTCCGCGCCAAAACCCAAAACGCGCTGCGGCCTCCAGGGACACAGGGGACACAAGTGGCTGTGTGGCTTGCAGTGCCCGACCAGAGGGAGGGAGGTTGTCTGGCTGCTGAGGCGCAGCCGGTGTCAGCCCTTCGGGGAACTGCCCGTGGATGCTTCGGGAATGGGGGCTGCCTACTCAGAACCCCCGTTCCCTGTGGCTGCAGCCAGCCAGGGGGCTCCAGGGTTGGGCGCGCCCGCGGGCCTGGGGGGCATCTTGCCTGTGTGCAGGGCTTCTACGCACAAGGTGGCACTTCATCCCAGCCCAAGGGTGGTGGCAGGAACCCAGGAGGCGCTCGGGAACTCAGCACGGCCCGCACCTGGGGCCAGGGTTCTGGCAGGCTCCGGGGGCAAATGGACTACGGAAGCCGAGAGGGGCCCGTCCGCGCCAAAACCCAAAACGCGCTGCGGCCACCAGGGACACAGGGAACACGAGTGGCTGTGTGGCTTGCAGTGCCCGACCAGAGGGAGGGAGGTGTTCTGGCTGCTGAGGCACAGCCGGTGTCAGCCCTTCGGGGAACTGCCCGTGGATGCTTCGGGATGGGGGCTGCCAACTCAGAACCCCCGTTCCCTGTGGCTGCAGCCAGCCAGGGGGCTCCAGGGTCGGGCGCGCCCGCGGGCCTGGGGGGCTTCTTGCCTGTATGCAAGGCTTCTACGCATGGTGGCACCTCATCCCGGCCCAAGGGTGGTGGCAGGAACGCAGGAGGCGCTCGGGGACTCAGTAGGGCCCGCCCCTGGGACCAGGGGTCTGGCAGGCTCCGCGGCAAATGGACTACGGAAGCCGAGAGGGGCCCGTCCGCGCCAAAACCCAAAACGCGCTGCGGCCTCCAGGGACACAGGGGACACAAGTGGCTGTGTGGCTTGCAGTGCCCGACCAGAGGGAGGGAGGTTGTCTGGCTGCTGAGGCGCAGCCGGTGTCAGCCCTTCGGGGAAGTGCCCATGGATGCTTCGGGAATGGGGGCTGCCAACTCAGAACCCCCGTTCCCTGTGGCTGCAGCCAGCCAGGGGGCTCCAGGGTCGGGCGCGCCCGCGGGCCTGGGGGGCTTCTTGCCTGTGTGCAGGGCTTCTACGCACAAGGTGGCACCTCATCCCGGCCCAAGGGTGGTGGCAGGAACCCAGGAGGCGCTCGGGGACTCAGCAGGGCCCGCCCCTGGGGCCAGGGTTCTGGCAGGCTCCGGGGGCAAATGGACTACGGAAGCCGAGAGGGGCCCGTCCGCGCCAAAACCCAAAACGCGCTGCGGCCACCAGGGACACAGGGGACACGAGTGGCTGTGTGGCTTGCAGTGCCCGACCAGAGGGAGGGAGGTGTTCTGGCTGCTGAGGCGCAGCCGGTGTCAGCCCTTCGGGGAACTGCCCGTGGATGCTTCGGGAATGGGGGCTGCCAACTCAGAACCCCCGTTCCCTGTGGCTGCAGCCAGCCAAGGGGCTCCAGGGTCGGGCGCGCCCGCGGGCCTGGGGGGCTTCTTGCCTGTATGCAGGGCTTCTACGCACAAGGTGGCACCTCATCCCGGCCCAAGGGTGGTGGCAGGAACCCAGGAGGCGCTCGGGGACTCAGCAGGGCCCGCCCCTGGGGCCAGGGGTCTGGCAGGCTCCGCGGCAAATGGACTACGGAAGCCGAGAGCGGCCCGTCCGCGCCAAAACCCAAAACGCGCTGCGGCCTCCAGGGACACAGGGGACACAAGTGGCTGTGTGGCTTGCAGTGCCCGACCAGAGGGAGGGAGGTTGTCTGGCTGCTGAGGCGCAGCCGGTGTCAGCCCTTCGGGGAACTGCCCGTGGATGCTTCGGGAATGGGGGATGCCAACTCAGAACCCCCGTTCCCTGTGGCTGCAGCCAGCCAGGGGGCTCCAGGGTCGGGCGCGCCCGCGGGCCTGGGGGGCTTCTTGCCTGTATGCAGGGCTTCTACGCACAAGGTGGCACCTCATCCCGGCCCAAGGGTGGTGGCAGGAACCCAGGAGGCGCTCGGGGACTCAGCAGGGACCGCCCCTGGGGCCAGGGGTCTGGCAGGCTCCGCGGCAAATGGACTACGGAAGCCGAGAGGGGCCCGTCCGCGCCAAAACCCAAAACGCGCTGCGGCCTCCAGGGAGGGACACAGGGGACACAAGTGGCTGTGTGGCTTGCAGTGCCCGACCAGAGGGAGGGAGGTTGTCTGGCTGCTGAGGCGCAGCCGGTGTCAGCCCTTCGGGGAACTGCCCGTGGATGCTTCGGGAATGGGGGCTGCCAACTCAGAACCCCCGTTCCCTGTGGCTGCAGCCAGCCAGGGGGCTCCAGGGTCGGGCGCGCCCGCGGGCCTGGGGGGCTTCTTGCCTGTGTGCAGGGCTTCTACGCACAAGGTGGCACCTCATCCCGGCCAAAGGGTGGTGGCAGGAACCCAGGAGGCGCTCGGGGACTCAGCAGGGCCCGCCCCTGGGGCCAGGGGTCTGGCAGGCTCCGGGGCAAATGGACTACGGAAGCCGAGAGGGGCCCGTCCGCGCCAAAACCCAAAACGCGCTGCGGCCTCCAGGGACACAGGGGACACAAGTGGCTGTGTGGCTTGCAGTGCCCAACCAGAGGGAGGGAGGTTGTCTGGCTGCTGAGGCGCAGCCGGTGTCAGCCCTTCGGGGAACTGCCCGTGGATGCTTCGGGAATGGGGGCTGCCAACTCAGAACCCCCGTTCCCTGTGGCTGCAGCCAGCCAGGGGGCTCCAGGTTCGGGCGCGCCCGCGGGCCTGGGGTGCTTCTTGCCTGTATGCAGGGCTTCTACACACAAGGTGGCACCTCATCCCGGCCCAAGGGTGGTGGCAGGAACCCAGGAGGCGCTCGGGAACTCAGCAGGGCCCGCACCTGGGGCCAGGGGTCTGGCAGGCTCCGGGGGCAAATGGACTACGGAAGCCGAGAGGGGCCCGTCCGCGCCAAAACCCAAAACGCGCTGCGGCCTCCAGGGAGGGACACAGGGGACACGAGTGGCTGTGTGGCTTGCAGTGCCCGACCAGAGGGAGGGAGGTGTTCTGGCTGCTGAGGCACAGCCGGTGTCAGCCCTTCGGGGAACTGCCCGTGGATGCTTCGGGATGGGGGCTGCCAACTCAGAACCCCCGTTCCCTGTGGCTGCAGCCAGCCAGGGGGCTCCAGGGTCGGGCGCGCCCGCGGGCCTGGGGGGCTTCTTGCCTGTATGCAAGGCTTCTACGCACAAGGTGGCACCTCATCCCGGCCCAAGGGTGGTGGCAGGAACGCAGGAGGCGCTCGGGGACTCAGTAGGGCCCGCCCCTGGGACCAGGGGTCTGGCAGGCTCCGGGGGCAAATGGACTACCGAAGCCGAGAGGGGCCCGTCCGCGCCAAAACCCAAAACGCGCTGCGGCCTCCAGGGACACAGGGGACACAAGTGGCTGTGTGGCTTGCAGTGCCCGACCAGAGGGAGGGAGGTTGTCTGGCTGCTGAGGCGCAGCCGGTGTCAGCCCTTCGGGGAAGTGCCCGTGGATGCTTCGGGAATGGGGGCTGCCAACTCAGAACCCCCGTTCCCTGTGGCTGCAGCCAGCCAGGGGGCTCCAGGGTCGGGCGCGCCCGCGGGCCTGGGGGGCTTCTTGCCTGTGTGCAGGGCTTCTACACACAAGGTGGCACCTCATCCCGGCCCAAGGGTGGTGGCAGGAACCCAGGAGGCGCTCGGGGACTCAGCAGGGCCCGCCCCTGGGGCCAGGGGTCTGGCAGGCTCCGGGGGCAAATGGACTACGGAAGCCGAGAGGGGCCCGTCCGCGCCAAAACCCAAAACGCGCTGCGGCCTCCAGGGACACAGGGGACACAAGTGGCTGTGTGGCTTGCAGTGCCCGACCAGAGGGAGGGAGGTTGTCTGGCTGCTGAGGCGCAGCCGGTGTCAGCCCTTCGGGGAACTGCCCGTGGATGCTTCGGGAATGGGGGCTGCCTACTCAGAACCCCCGTTCCCTGTGGCTGCAGCCAGCCAGGGGGCTCCAGGGTTGGGCGCGCCCGCGGGCCTGGGGGGCATCTTGCCTGTGTGCAGGGCTTCTACGCACAAGGTGGCACCTCATCCCGGCCCAAGGGTGGTGGCAGGAACCCAGGAGGCGCTCGGGGACTCAGCAGGGCACGCCCCTGGGGCCAGGGTTCTGGCAGGCTCCGGGGGCAAATGGACTACGGAAGCCGAGAGGGGCCCGTCCGCGCCAAAACCCAAAACGCGCTGCGGCCTCTAGGGACACAGGGGACACAAGTGGCTGTGTGGCTTGCAGTGCCCGACCAGAGGGAGGGAGGTTGTCTGGCTGCTGAGGCGCAGACGGTGTCAGCCCTTCGGGGAACTGCCCGTGGATGCTTCGGGAATGGGGGCTGCCAACTCAGAACCCCCGTTCCCTGTGGCTGCAGCCAGCCAGGGGTCTCCAGGGTCGGGCGCGCCCGCGGGCCTGGGGGGGTTCTTGCCTGTGTGCAGGGCTTCTACACACAAGGTGGCACCTCATCCCGGCCCAAGGGTGGTGGCAGGAACCCAGGAGGCGCTCGGGGACTCAGCAGGGCCCGCCCCTGGGGCCAGGGGTCTGGCAGGCTCCGGGGGCAAATGGACTACGGAAGCCGAGAGGGGCCCGTCCGCGCCAAAACCCAAAACGCGCTGCGGCCTCCAGGGACACAGGGGACACAAGTGGCTGTGTGGCTTGCAGTGCCCGACCAGAGGGATGGAGGTGTTCTGGCTGCTGAGGCGCAGCCGGTGTCAGCCCTTCGGGGAACTGCCCGTGGATGCTTCGGGAATGGGGGCTGCCAACTCAGAACCCCCGTTCCCTGTGGCTGCAGCCAGCCAGGGGGCTCCAGGGTCGGGCGCGCCCGCGGGCCTGGGGGGCTTCTTGCCTGTGTGCAGGGCTTCTACGCACAAGGTGGCACCTCATCCCGGCCCAAGGGTGGTGGCAGGAACCCAGGAGGCGCTCGGGGACTCAGCAGGGCCCGCCCCTGGGGCCAGGGGTCTGGCAGGCTCCGCGGCAAATGGACTACGGAAGCCGAGAGGGGCCCATCCGCGCCAAAACCCAAAACGCGCTGCGGCCTCCAGGGACACAGGGGACACAAGTGGCTGTGTGGCTTGCAGTGCCCGACCAGAGGGAGGGAGGTTGTCTGGCTGCTGAGGCGCAGCTGGTGTCAGCCCTTCGGGGAACTGCCCGTGGATGCTTCGGGAATGGGGGCTGCCAACTCAGAACCCCCGTTCCCTGTGGCTGCAGCCAGCCAGGGGCCTCCAGGGTCGGGCGCGCCCGCGGGCCTGGGGGGCTTCTTGCCTGTGTGCAGGGCTTCTACGCACATGGTGGCACCTCATCCCGGCCCAAGGGTGGTGGCAGGAACTCAGGAGGTGCTCGGGGACTCAGCAGGGCCCGCCCCTGGGGCCAGGGTTCTGGCAGGCTCCGGGGGCAAATGGACTACGGAAGCCGAGAGGGGCCCGTCCGCGCCAAAACCCAAAACGCGCTGCGGCCTCCAGGGACACAGGGGACACAAGTGGCTGTGTGGCTTGCAGTGCCCGACCAGAGGGAGGGAGGTTGTCTGGCTGCTGAGGCGCAGCCGGTGTCAGCCCTTCGGGGAACTGCCCGTGGATGCTTCGGGAATGGGGGCTGCCAACTCAGAACCCCCGTTCCCTGTGGCTGCAGCCAGCCAGGGGGCTCCAGGGTCGGGCGCGCCCGCGGGCCTGGGGGGCTTCTTGCCTGTGTGCAGGGCTTCTACGCACAAGGTGGCACCTCATCCCGGCCCAAGGTTGGTGGCAGGAACCCAGGAGGCGCTCGGGGACTCAGGAGGGCCCGCCCCTAGGGCCAGGGGTCTGGCAGGCTCCGGGGCAAATGGACTACGGAAGCCGAGAGGGGCCCGTCCGCGCCAAAACCCAAAACGCGCTGCGGCCTCCAGGGACACAGGGGACACAAGTGGCTGTGTGGCTTGCAGTGCCCGACCAGAGGGAGGGAGGTTGTCTGGCTGCTGAGGCACAGCCGGTGTCAGCCCTTCGGGGAACTGCCCGTGGATGCTTCGGGAATGGGGGCTGCCAACTCAGAACCCCCGTTACCTGTGGCTGCAGCCAGCCAGGGGGCTCAAGGGTCGGGCGCGCCCGCGGGCCTGGGGGGCTTCTTGCCTGTGTGCAGGGCTTCGACGCACAAGGTGGCACCTCATCCCGGCCAAAGGGTGGTGGCAGGAACCCAGGAGGCGCCCGGGGACTCAGCAGGGCCCGCCCCTGGGGCCAGGGGTCTGGCAGGCTCCGGGGCCAAATGGACTACGGAAGCCGAGAGGGGCCCATCCGCGCCAAAACCCAAAACGCGCTGCGGCCTCCAGGGACACAGGGGACACAAGTGGCTGTGTGGCTTGCAGTGCCCGACCAGAGGGAGGGAGGTTGTCTGGCTGCTGAGGCGCAGCCGGTGTCAGCCCTTCGGGGAACTGCCCGTGGATGCTTCGGGAATGGGGGCTGCCAACTCAGAACCCCCGTTCCCTGTGGCTGCAGCCAGCCAGGGGGCTCCAGGGTCGGGCGCGCCCGCGGGCCTGGGGGGCTTCTTGCCTGTGTGCAGGGCTTCTACGCACAAGGTGGCACCTCATCCCGGCCCAAGGGTGGTGGCAGGAACCCAGGAGGCGCTCGGGGACTCAGCAGGGCCCGCCCCTGGGGCCAGGGGTCTGGCAGGCTCCGCGGCAAATGGACTACGGAAGCCGAGAGGGGCCCGTCCGCGCCAAAACCCAAAACGCGCTGCGGCCTCCAGGGACACAGGGGACACAAGTGGCTGTGTGGCTTGCAGTGCCCGACCAGAGGGAGGGAGGTTGTCTGGCTGCTGAGGCGCAGCCGGTGTCAGCCCTTCGGGGAACTGCCCGTGGATGCTTCGGGAATGGGGGCTGCCAACTCAGAACCCCCGTTCCCTGTGGCTGCAGCCAGCCAGGGGGCTCCAGGGTCGGGCGCGCCCGCGGGCCTGGGGGGCTTCTTGCCTGTGTGCAGGGCTTCTACGCACAAGGTGGCACCTCATCCCGGCCCAAGGGTGGTGGCAGGAACCCAGGAGGCGCTCGGGGACTCAGCAGGGCCCGCCCCTGGGGCCAGGGGTCTGGCAGGCTCCGCGGCAAATGGACTACGGAAGCCGAGAGGGGCCCGTCCGCGCCAAAACCCAAAACGCGCTGCGGCCTCCAGGGACACAGGGGACACAAGTGGCTGTGTGGCTTGCAGTGCCCGACCAGAGGGAGGGAGGTTGTCTGGCTGCTGAGGCGCAGCCGGTGTCAGCCCTTCGGGGAACTGCCCGTGGATGCTTCGGGAATGGGGGCTGCCAACTCAGAACCCCCGTTCCCTGTGGCTGCAGCCAGCCAGGGGGCTCCAGGGTCGGGCGCGCCCGCGGGCCTGGGGGGCTTCTTGCCTGTGTGCAGGGCTTCTACGCACAAGGTGGCACCTCATCCCGGCCCAAGGGTGGTGGCAGGAACCCAGGAGGCGCTCGGGGACTCAGCAGGGCCCGCCCCTGGGGCCAGGGGTCTGGCAGGCTCCGGGGCAAATGGACTACGGAAGCCGAGAGGGGCCCGTCCGCGCCAAAACCCAAAACGCGCTGCGGCCTCCAGGGACACAGGGGACACGAGTGGCTGTGTGGCTTGCAGTGCCCGACCAGACGGAGGGAGGTGTTCTGGCTGCTGAGGCACAGCCGGTGTCAGCCCTTCGGGGAACTGCCCGTGGATGCTTCGGGATGGGGGCTGCCAACTCAGAACCCCCGTTCCCTGTGGCTGCAGCCAGCCAGGGGGCTCCAGGGTCGGGCGCGCTTGCGGGCCTGGGGGGCTTCTTGCCTGTATGCAGGGCTTCTACGCACAAGGTGGCACCTCATCCCGGCCCAAGGGTGGTGGCAGGAACGCAGGAGGCGCTCGGGGACTCAGTAGGGCCCGCCCCTGGGACCAGGGGTCTGGCAGGCTCCGGGGGCAAATGGACTACGGAAGCCGAGAGGGGCCCGTCCGCGCCAAAACCCAAAACGCGCTGCGGCCTCCAGGGACACAGGGGACACAAGTGGCTGGGTGGCTTGCAGTGCCCGACCAGAGGGAGGGAGGTTGTCTGGCTGCTGAGGCGCAGCCGGTGTCAGCCCTTCGGGGAACTGCCCGTGGATGCTTCGGGAATGGGGGCTGCCAACTCAGAACCCCCGTTCCCTGTGGCTGCAGCCAGCCAGGGGGCTCCAGGGTCGGGCGCGCCCGCGGGCCTGGGGGGCTTCTTGCCTGTGTGCAGGGCTTCTACGCACAAGGTGGCACCTCATCCCGGCCCAAGGGTGGTGGCAGGAACCCAGGAGGCGCTCGGGGACTCAGCAGGGCCCGCCCCTGGGGCCAGGGGTCTGGCAGGCTCCGGGGGCAAATGGACTACGGAAGCCGAGAGGGGCCCGTCTGCGCCAAAACCCAAAACGCGCTGCGGCCTCCAGGGACACAGGGGACACAAGTGGCTGTGTGGCTTGCAGTGCCCGACCAGAGGGAGGGAGGTTGTCTGGCTGCTGAGGCGCAGCTGGTGTCAGCCCTTCGGGGAACTGCCCGTGGATGCTTCGGGAATGGGGGCTGCCTACTCAGAACCCCCGTTCCCTGTGGCTGCAGCCAGCCAGGGTGCTCCAGGGTTGGGCGCGCCCGCGGGCCTGGGGGGCATCTTGCCTGTGTGCAGGGCTTCTACGCACAAGGTGGCACCTCATCCCGGCCCAAGGGTGGTGGCAGGAACTCAGGAGGCGCTCGGGGACTCAGCAGGGCCCGCCCCTGGGGCCAGGGGTCTGGCAGGCTCCGGGGGCAAATGGACTACGGAAGCCGAGAGGGGCCCGTCCGCGCCAAAACCCAAAACGCGCTGCGGCCTCCAGGGAGGGACACAGGGGACACAAGTGGCTGTGTGGCTTGCAGTGCCCGACCAGAGGGAGGGAGGTTGTCTGGCTGCTGAGGCGCAGCCGGTGTCAGCCCTTCGGGGAACTGCCCGTGGATGCTTCGGGAATGGGGGCTGCCAACTCAGAACCCCCGTTCCCTGTGGCTGCAGCCAGCCAGGGGGCTCCAGGGTCGGGCTCGCCCGTGGGCCTGGGGGGCTTCTTGCCTGTGTGCAGGGCTTCTACGCACAAGGTGGCACCTCATCCCGGCCCAAGGGTGGTGGCAGGAACCCAGGAGGCGCTCGGGGACTCAGCAGGGCCCGCCCCTGGGGCCAGGGGTCTGGCAGGCTCCGGGGGCAAATGGACTACGGAAGCCGAGAGGGGCCCGTCCGCGCCAAAACCCAAAACGCGCTGCGGCCACCAGGGACACAGGGGACACGAGTGGCTGTGTGGCTTGCAGTGCCCGACCAGAGGGATGGAGGTGTTCTGGCTGCTGAGGCGCAGCCGGTGTCAGCCCTTCGGGGAACTGCCCGTGGATGCTTCGGGAATGGGGGCTGCCAACTCAGAACCCCCGTTCCCTGTGGCTGCAGCCAGCCAGGGGGCTCCAGGGTCGGGCGCGCCCGCGGGCCTGGGGGGCTTCTTGCCTGTATGCAGGGCTTCTACGCACAAGGTGGCACCTCATCCCGGCCCAAGGGTGGTGGCAGGAACCCAGGAGGCGCTCGGGGACTCAGCAGGGCCCGCCCCTGGGGCCAGGGGTCTGGCAGGCTCCGGGGGCAAATGGACTACGGAAACCGACAGGGGCCCGTCCGCGCCAAAACCCAAAACGCGCTGCGGCCACCAGGGACACAGGGGACACGAGTGGCTGTGTGGCTTGCAGTGCCCGACCAGAGGGAGGGAGGTGTTCTGGCTGCTGAGGCGCAGCCGGTGTCAGCCCTTCGGGGAACTGCCCGTGGATGCTTCGGGAATGGGGGCTGCCAACTCAGAACCCCCGTTCCCTGTGGCTGCAGCCAGCCAGGGGCTCCAGGTTCGGGCGCGCCCGCGGGCCTGGGGGGCTTCTTGCCTGTGTGCAGGGCTTCTACGCACAAGGTGGCACCTCATCCCGGCCCAAGGGTGGTGGCAGGAACTCAGGAGGCGCTCGGGGACTCAGCAGGGCCCGCCCCTGGGGCCAGGGGTCTGGCAGGCTCCGGGGGCAAATGGACTACGGAAGCCGAGAGGGGCCCGTCCGCGCCAAAACCCAAAACGCGCTGCGGCCTCCAGGGACACAGGGGACACAAGTGGCTGTGTGGCTTGCAGTGCCCGACCAGAGGGAGGGAGGTTGTCTGGCTGCTGAGGCGCAGCCGGTGTCAGCCCTTCGGGGAACTGCCCGTGGATGCTTCGGGAATGGGGGCTGCCAACTCAGAACCCCCGTTCCCTGTGGCTGCAGCCAGCCAGGGGGCTCCAGGGTCGGGCGCGCCCGCGGGCCTGGGGGGCTTCTTGCCTGTGTGCAGGGCTTCTACGCACAAGGTGGCACCTCATCCCGGCCCAAGGGTGGTGGCAGGAACCCAGGAGGCCCTCGGGACTCAGCAGGGCCCGCCCCTGGGGCCAGGGGTCTGGCAGGCTCCGCGGCAAATGGACTACGGAAGCCGAGAGGGGCCCGTCCGCGCCAAAACCCAAAACGCGCTGCGGCCTCCAGGGACACAGGGGACACAAGTGGCTGTGTGGCTTGCAGTGCCCGACCAGAGGGAGGGAGGTTGTCTGGCTGCTGAGGCGCAGCCGGTGTCAGCCCTTCGGGGAACTGCCCGTGGATGCTTCGGGAATGGGGGCTGCCAACTCAGAACCCCCGTTCCCTGTGGCTGCAGCCAGCCAGGGGGCTCCAGGGTCGGGCGCGCCCGCGGGCCTGGGGGGCTTCTTGCCTGTGTGCAGGGCTTCTACGCACAAGGTGGCACCTCATCCCGGCCCAAGGGTGGTGGCAGGAACCCAGGAGGCGCTCGGGGACTCAGCAGGGCCCGCCCCTGGGGCCAGGGGTCTGGCAGGCTCCGCGGCAAATGGACTACGGAAGCCGAGAGGGGCCGGTCCGCGCCAAAACCCAAAACGCGCTGCGGCCTCCAGGGACACAGGGGACACAAGTGGCTGTGTGGCTTGCAGTGCCCGACCAGAGGGAGGGAGGTTGTCTGGCTGCTGAGGCGCAGCCGGTGTCAGCCCTTCGGGGAACTGCCCGTGGATGCTTCGGGAATGGGGGCTGCCAACTCAGAACCCCCGTTCCCTGTGGCTGCAGCCAGCCAGGGGGCTCCAGGGTCGGGCGCGCCCGCGGGCCTGGGGGGCTTCTTGCCTGTGTGCAGGGTTTCTACGCACAAGGTGGCACCTCATCCCGGCCCAAGGGTGGTGGCAGGAACCCAGGAGGCGCTCGGGGACTCAGCAGGGCCCGCCCCTGGGGCCAGGGGTCTGGCAGGCTCCGGGGCAAATGGACTACGGAAGCCGAGAGGGGCCCGTCCGCGCCAAAACCCAAAACGCGCTGCGGCCTCCAGGGACACAGGGGACAGGAGTGGCTGTGTGGCTTGCAGTGCCCGACCAGAGGGAGGGAGGTGTTCTGGCTGCTGAGGCACAGCCGGTGTCAGCCCTTCGGGGAACTGCCCGTGGATGCTTCGGGATGGGGGCTGCCAACTCAGAACCCCCGTTCCCTGTGGCTGCAGCCAGCCAGGGGGCTCCAGGGTCGGGCGCGCTTGCGGGCCTGGGGGGCTTCTTGCCTGTATGCAGGGCTTCTACGCACAAGGTGGCACCTCATCCCGGCCCAAGGGTGGTGGCAGGAACCCAGGAGGCGCTCAGGGACTCAGTAGGGCCCGCCCCTGGGACCAGGGGTCTGGCAGGCTCCGGGGGCAAATGGACTACGGAAGCCGAGAGGGGCCCGTCCGCGCCAAAACCCAAAACGCGCTGCGGCCTCCAGGGACACAGGGGACACAAGTGGCTGGGTGGCTTGCAGTGCCCGACCAGAGGGAGGGAGGTTGTCTGGCTGCTGAGGCGCAGCCGGTGTCAGCCCTTCGGGGAAGTGCCCGTGGATGCTTCGGGAATGGGGGCTGCCAACTCAGAACCCCCGTTCCCTGTGGCTGCAGCCAGCCAGGGGGCTCCAGGGTCGGGCGCGCCCGCGGGCCTGGGGGGCTTCTTGCCTGTGTGCAGGGCTTCTACGCACAAGGTGGCACCTCATCCCGGCCCAAGGGTGGTGGCAGGAACCCAGGAGGCGCTCGGGGACTCAGCAGGTCCCGCCCCTGGGGCCAGGGGTCTGGCAGGCTCCGGGGGCAAATGGACTACGGAAGCCGAGAGGGGCCCGTCCGCGCCAAAACCCAAAACGCGCTGCGGCCTCCAGGGACACAGGGGACACAAGTGGCTGTGTGGCTTGCAGTGCCCGACCAGAGGGAGGGAGGTTGTCTGGCTGCTGAGGCGCAGCCGGTGTCAGCCCTTCGGGGAACTGCCCGTGGATGCTTCGGGAATGGGGGCTGCCTACTCAGAACCCCCGTTCCCTGTGGCTGCAGCCAGCCAGGGGGCTCCAGGGTTGGGCGCGCCCGCGGGCCTGGGGGGCATCTTGCCTGTGTGCAGGGCTTCTACGCACAAGGTGGCACCTCATCCCGGCCCAAGGGTGGTGGCAGGAACTCAGGAGGCGCTCGGGGACTCAGCAGGGCCCGCCCCTGGGGCCAGGGGTCTGGCAGGCTCCGGGGGCAAATGGACTACGGAAGCCGAGAGGGGCCCGTCCGCGCCAAAACCCAAAATGCGCTGCGGCCTCCAGGGAGGGACACAGGGGACACAAGTGGCTGTGTGGCTTGCAGTGCCCGACCAGAGGGAGGGAGGTTGTCTGGCTGCTGAGGCGCAGCCGGTGTCAGCCCTTCGGGGAACTGCCCGTGGATGCTTCGGGAATGGGGGCTGCCAACTCAGAACCCCCGTTCCCTGTGGCTGCAGCCAGCCAGGGGGCTCCAGGGTCAGGCTCGCCCATGGGCCTGGGGGGCTTCTTGCCTGTGTGCAGGGCTTCTACGCACAAGGTGGCACCTCATCCCGGCCCAAGGGTGGTGGCAGGAACCCAGGAGGCGCTCGGGGACTCAGCAGGGCCCGCCCTTGGGGCCAGGGGTCTGGCAGGCTCCGGGGGCAAATGGACTACGGAAGCCGAGAGGGGCCCGTCCGCGCCAAAACCCAAAACGCGCTGCGGCCACCAGGGACACAGGGGACACGAGTGGCTGTGTGGCTTGCAGTGCCCGACCAGAGGGATGGAGGTGTTCTGGCTGCTGAGGCGCAGCCGGTGTCAGCCCTTCGGGGAACTGCCCGTGGATGCTTCGGGAATGGGGGCTGCCAACTCAGAACCCCCGTTCCCTGTGGCTGCAGCCAACCAGGGGGCTCCAGGGTCGGGCGCGCCCGCGGGCCTGGGGGGCTTCTTGCCTGTATGCAGGGCTTCTACGCACAAGGTGGCACCTCATCCCGGCCCAAGGGTGGTGGCAGGAACCCAGGAGGCGCTCGGGGACTCAGCAGGGTCCGCCCCTGGGGCCAGGGGTCTGGCAGGCTCCGCGGCAAATGGACTACGGAAGCCGAGAGGGGCCCGTCCGCGCCAAAACCCAAAACGCGCTGCGGCCTCCAGGGACACAGGGGACACAAGTGGCTGTGTGGCTTGCAGTGCCCGACCAGAGGGAGGGAGGTTGTCTGGCTGCTGAGGCGCAGCCGGTGTCAGCCCTTCGGGGAACTGCCCGTGGATGCTTCGGGAATGGGGGCTGCCAACTCAGAACCCCCGTTCCCTGTGGCTGCAGCCAGCCAGGAGGCTCCAGGGTCGGGCGCGCCCGCGGGCCTGGGGGGCTTCTTGCCAGTGTGCAGGGCTTCTACGCACAAGGTGGCACCTCATCCCGGCCCAAGGGTGGTGGCAGGAACCCAGGAGGCGCTCGGGGACTCAGCAGGGCCCGCCCCTGGGGCCAGGGGTCTGGCAGGCTCCGGGGCAAATGGACTACGGAAACCGAGAGGGGCCCGTCCGCGCCAAATCCAAAACGCGCTGCGGCCTCCAGGGACACAGGGGACACAAGTGGCTGTGTGGCTTGCAGTGCCCAACCAGAGGGAGGGAGGTTGTCTGGCTGCTGAGGCGCAGCCGGTGTCAGCCCTTCGGGGAACTGCCCGTGGATGCTTCGGGAATGGGGGCTGCCAACTCAGAACCCCCGTTCCCTGTGGCTGCAGCCAGCCAGGGGGCTCCAGGGTCGGGCGCGCCCGCGGGCCTGGGGGGCTTCTTGCCTGTATGCAGGGCTTCTACACACAAGGTGGCACCTCATCCCGGCCCAAGGGTGGTGGCAGGAACCCAGGAGGCGCTCGGGAACTCAGCAGGGCCCGCACCTGGGGCCAGGGGTCTGGCAGGCTCCGGGGGCAAATGGACTACGGAAACCGACAGGGGCCCGTCCGCGCCAAAACCCAAAACGCGCTGCGGCCACCAAGGACACAGGGGACACGAGTGGCTGTGTGGCTTGCAGTGCCCGACCAGAGGGAGGGAGGTGTTCTGGCTGCTGAGGCGCAGCCGGTGTCAGCCCTTCGGGGAACTGCCCGTGGATGCTTCGGGAAAGGGGGCTGCCAACTCAGAACCCCCGTTCCCTGTGGCTGCAGCCAGCCAGGGGCTCCAGGTTCGGGCGCGCCCGCGGGCCTGGGGGGCTTCTTGCCTGTGTGCAGGGCTTCTACGCACAAGGTGGCACCTCATCCCGGCCCAAGGGTGGTGGCAGGAACTCAGGAGGCGCTCGGGGACTCAGCAGGGCCCGCCCCTGGGGCCAGGGGTCTGGCAGGCTCCGGGGGCAAATGGACTACGGAAGCCGAGAGGGGCCCGTCCGCGCCAAAACCAAAAACGCGCTGCGGCCTCCAGGGACACAGGGGACACAAGTGGCTGTGTGGCTTGCAGTGCCCGACCAGAGGGAGGGAGGTTGTCTGGCTGCTGAGGCGCAGCCGGTGTCAGCCCTTCGGGGAACTGCCCGTGGATGCTTCGGGAATGGGGGCTGCCAACTCAGAACCCCCGTTCCCTGTGGCTGCAGCCAGCCAGGGGGCTCCAGGGTCGGGCGCGCCCGCGGGCCTGGGGGGCTTCTTGCCTGTGTGCAGGGCTTCTACGCACAAGGTGGCACCTCATCCCGGCCCAAGGGTGGTGGCAGGAACCCAGGAGGCCCTCGGGACTCAGCAGGGCCCGCCCCTGGGGCCAGGGGTCTGGCAGGCTCCGCGGCAAATGGACTACGGAAGCCGAGAGGGGCCCGTCCGCGCCAAAACCCAAAACGCGCTGCGGCCTCCAGGGACACAGGGGACACAAGTGGCTGTGTGGCTTGCAGTGCCCGACCAGAGGGAGGGAGGTTGTCTGGCTGCTGAGGCGCAGCCGGTGTCAGCCCTTCCGGGAACTGCCCGTGGATGCTTCGGGAATGGGGGCTGCCAACTCAGAACCCCCGTTCCCTGTGGCTGCAGCCAGCCAGGGGGCTCCAGGGTCGGGCGCGCTTGCGGGCCTGGGGGGCTTCTTGCCTGTATGCAGGGCTTCTACGCACAAGGTGGCACCTCATCCCGGCCCAAGGGTGGTGGCAGGAACGCAGGAGGCGCTCGGGGACTCAGTAGGGCCCGCCCCTGGGACCAGGGGTCTGGCAGGCTCCGGGGGCAAATGGACTACGGAAGCCGAGAGGGGCCCGTCCGCGCCAAAACCCAAAACGCGCTGCGGCCTCCAGGGACACAGGGGACACAAGTGGCTGTGTGGCTTGCAGTGCCCGACCAGAGGGAGGGAGGTTGTCTGGCTGCTGAGGCGCAGCCGGTGTCAGCCCTTCGGGGAACTGCCCGTGGATGCTTCGGGAATGGGGGCTGCCAACTCAGAACCCCCGTTCCCTGTGGCTGCAGCCAGCCAGGGGGCTCCAGGGTCGGGCGCGCCCGCGGGCCTGGGGGGCTTCTTGCCTGTGTGCAGGGCTTCTACGCACAAGGTGGCACCTCATCCCGGCCCAAGGGTGGTGGCAGGAACCCAGGAGGCGCTCGGGGACTCAGCAGGGCCCGCCCCTGGGGCCAGGGGTCTGGCAGGCTCCGGGGGCAAATGGACTACGGAAGCCGAGAGGGGCCCGTCTGCGCCAAAACCCAAAACGCGCTGCGGCCTCCAGGGACACAGGGGACACAAGTGGCTGTGTGGCTTGCAGTGCCCGACCAGAGGGAGGGAGGTTGTCTGGCTGCTGAGGCGCAGCTGGTGTCAGCCCTTCGGGGAACTGCCCGTGGATGCTTCGGGAATGGGGGCTGCCTACTCAGAACCCCCGTTCCCTGTGGCTGCAGCCAGCCAGGGTGCTCCAGGGTTGGGCGCGCCCGCGGGCCTGGGGGGCATCTTGCCTGTGTGCAGGGCTTCTACGCACAAGGTGGCACCTCATCCCGGCCCAAGGGTGGTGGCAGGAACTCAGGAGGCGCTCGGGGACTCAGCAGGGCCCGCCCCTGGGGCCAGGGGTCTGGCAGGCTCCGGGGGCAAATGGACTACGGAAGCCGAGAGGGGCCCGTCCGCGCCAAAACCCAAAACGCGCTGCGGCCTCCAGGGAGGGACACAGGGGACACAAGTGGCTGTGTGGCTTGCAGTGCCCGACCAGAGGGAGGGAGGTTGTCTGGCTGCTGAGGCGCAGCCGGTGTCAGCCCTTCGGGGAACTGCCCGTGGATGCTTCGGGAATGGGGGCTGCCAACTCAGAACCCCCGTTCCCTGTGGCTGCAGCCAGCCAGGGGGCTCCAGGGTCGGGCTCGCCCGTGGGCCTGGGGGGCTTCTTGCCTGTGTGCAGGGCTTCTACGCACAAGGTGGCACCTCATCCCGGCCCAAGGGTGGTGGCAGGAACCCAGGAGGCGCTCGGGGACTCAGCAGGGCCCGCCCCTGGGGCCAGGGGTCTGGCAGGCTCCGGGGGCAAATGGACTACGGAAGCCGAGAGGGGCCCGTCCGCGCCAAAACCCAAAACGCGCTGCGGCCACCAGGGACACAGGGGACACGAGTGGCTGTGTGGCTTGCAGTGCCCGACCAGAGGGATGGAGGTGTTCTGGCTGCTGAGGCGCAGCCGGTGTCAGCCCTTCGGGGAACTGCCCGTGGATGCTTCGGGAATGGGGGCTGCCAACTCAGAACCCCCGTTCCCTGTGGCTGCAGCCAGCCAGGGGGCTCCAGGGTCGGGCGCGCCCGCGGGCCTGGGGGGCTTCTTGCCTGTATGCAGGGCTTCTACGCACAAGGTGGCACCTCATCCCGGCCCAAGGGTGGTGGCAGGAACCCAGGAGGCGCTCGGGGACTCAGCAGGGCCCGCCCCTGGGGCCAGGGGTCTGGCAGGCTCCGGGGGCAAATGGACTACGGAAACCGACAGGGGCCCGTCCGCGCCAAAACCCAAAACGCGCTGCGGCCACCAGGGACACAGGGGACACGAGTGGCTGTGTGGCTTGCAGTGCCCGACCAGAGGGAGGGAGGTGTTCTGGCTGCTGAGGCGCAGCCGGTGTCAGCCCTTCGGGGAACTGCCCGTGGATGCTTCGGGAATGGGGGCTGCCAACTCAGAACCCCCGTTCCCTGTGGCTGCAGCCAGCCAGGGGCTCCAGGTTCGGGCGCGCCCGCGGGCCTGGGGGGCTTCTTGCCTGTGTGCAGGGCTTCTACGCACAAGGTGGCACCTCATCCCGGCCCAAGGGTGGTGGCAGGAACTCAGGAGGCGCTCGGGGACTCAGCAGGGCCCGCCCCTGGGGCCAGGGGTCTGGCAGGCTCCGGGGGCAAATGGACTACGGAAGCCGAGAGGGGCCCGTCCGCGCCAAAACCCAAAACGCGCTGCGGCCTCCAGGGACACAGGGGACACAAGTGGCTGTGTGGCTTGCAGTGCCCGACCAGAGGGAGGGAGGTTGTCTGGCTGCTGAGGCGCAGCCGGTGTCAGCCCTTCGGGGAACTGCCCGTGGATGCTTCGGGAATGGGGGCTGCCAACTCAGAACCCCCGTTCCCTGTGGCTGCAGCCAGCCAGGGGGCTCCAGGGTCGGGCGCGCCCGCGGGCCTGGGGGGCTTCTTGCCTGTGTGCAGGGCTTCTACGCACAAGGTGGCACCTCATCCCGGCCCAAGGGTGGTGGCAGGAACCCAGGAGGCCCTCGGGACTCAGCAGGGCCCGCCCCTGGGGCCAGGGGTCTGGCAGGCTCCGCGGCAAATGGACTACGGAAGCCGAGAGGGGCCCGTCCGCGCCAAAACCCAAAACGCGCTGCGGCCTCCAGGGACACAGGGGACACAAGTGGCTGTGTGGCTTGCAGTGCCCGACCAGAGGGAGGGAGGTTGTCTGGCTGCTGAGGCGCAGCCGGTGTCAGCCCTTCGGGGAACTGCCCGTGGATGCTTCGGGAATGGGGGCTGCCAACTCAGAACCCCCGTTCCCTGTGGCTGCAGCCAGCCAGGGGGCTCCAGGGTCGGGCGCGCCCGCGGGCCTGGGGGGCTTCTTGCCTGTGTGCAGGGCTTCTACGCACAAGGTGGCACCTCATCCCGGCCCAAGGGTGGTGGCAGGAACCCAGGAGGCGCTCGGGAACTCAGCAGGGCCCGCCCCTGGGGCCAAGGGTCTGGCAGGCTCCGCGGCAAATGGACTACGGAAGCCGAGAGGGGCCGGTCCGCGCCAAAACCCAAAACGCGCTGCGGCCTCCAGGGACACAGGGGACACAAGTGGCTGTGTGGCTTGCAGTGCCCGACCAGAGGGAGGGAGGTTGTCTGGCTGCTGAGGCGCAGCCGGTGTCAGCCCTTCGGGGAACTGCCCGTGGATGCTTCGGGAATGGGGGCTGCCAACTCAGAACCCCCGTTCCCTGTGGCTGCAGCCAGCCAGGGGGCTCCAGGGTCGGGCGCGCCCGCGGGCCTGGGGGGCTTCTTGCCTGTGTGCAGGGTTTCTACGCACAAGGTGGCACCTCATCCCGGCCAAAGGGTGGTGGCAGGAACCCAGGAGGCGCTCGGGGACTCAGCAGGGCCCGCCCCTGGGGCCAGGGGTCTGGCAGGCTCCTGGGCAAATGGACTACGGAAGCCGAGAGGGGCCCGTCCGCGCCAAAACCCAAAACGCGCTGCGGCCTCCAGGGACACAGGGGACAGGAGTGGCTGTGTGGCTTGCAGTGCCCGACCAGAGGGAGGGAGGTGTTCTGGCTGCTGAGGCACAGCCGGTGTCAGCCCTTCGGGGAACTGCCCGTGGATGCTTCGGGATGGGGGCTGCCAACTCAGAACCCCCGTTCCCTGTGGCTGCAGCCAGCCAGGGGGCTCCAGGGTCGGGCGCGCTTGCGGGCCTGGGGGGCTTCTTGCCTGTATGCAGGGCTTCTACGCACAAGGTGGCACCTCATCCCGGCCCAAGGGTGGTGGCAGGAACCCAGGAGGCGCTCAGGGACTCAGTAGGGCCCGCCCCTGGGACCAGGGGTCTGGCAGGCTCCGGGGGCAAATGGACTACGGAAGCCGAGAGGGGCCCGTCCGCGCCAAAACCCAAAACGCGCTGCGGCCTCCAGGGACACAGGGGACACAAGTGGCTGGGTGGCTTGCAGTGCCCGACCAGAGGGAGGGAGGTTGTCTGGCTGCTGAGGCGCAGCCGGTGTCAGCCCTTCGGGGAAGTGCCCGTGGATGCTTCGGGAATGGGGGCTGCCAACTCAGAACCCCCGTTCCCTGTGGCTGCAGCCAGCCAGGGGGCTCCAGGGTCGGGCGCGCCCGCGGGCCTGGGGGGCTTCTTGCCTGTGTGCAGGGCTTCTACGCACAAGGTGGCACCTCATCCCGGCCCAAGGGTGGTGGCAGGAACCCAGGAGGCGCTCGGGGACTCAGCAGGTCCCGCCCCTGGGGCCAGGGGTCTGGCAGGCTCCGGGGGCAAATGGACTACGGAAGCCGAGAGGGGCCCGTCCGCGCCAAAACCCAAAACGCGCTGCGGCCTCCAGGGACACAGGGGACACAAGTGGCTGTGTGGCTTGCAGTGCCCGACCAGAGGGAGGGAGGTTGTCTGGCTGCTGAGGCGCAGCTGGTGTCAGCCCTTCGGGGAACTGCCCGTGGATGCTTCGGGAATGGGGGCTGCCTACTCAGAACCCCCGTTCCCTGTGGCTGCAGCCAGCCAGGGGGCTCCAGGGTTGGGCGCGCCCGCGGGCCTGGGGGGCATCTTGCCTGTGTGCAGGGCTTCTACGCACAAGGTGGCACCTCATCCCGGCCCAAGGGTGGTGGCAGGAACTCAGGAGGCGCTCGGGGACTCAGCAGGGCCCGCCCCTGGGGCCAGGGGTCTGGCAGGCTCCGGGGGCAAATGGACTACGGAAGCCGAGAGGGGCCCGTCCGCGCCAAAACCCAAAATGCGCTGCGGCCTCCAGGGAGGGACACAGGGGACACAAGTGGCTGTGTGGCTTGCAGTGCCCGACCAGAGGGAGGGAGGTTGTCTGGCTGCTGAGGCGCAGCCGGTGTCAGCCCTTCGGGGAACTGCCCGTGGATGCTTCGGGAATGGGGGCTGCCAACTCAGAACCCCCGTTCCCTGTGGCTGCAGCCAGCCAGGGGGCTCCAGGGTCGGGCTCGCCCATGGGCCTGGGGGGCTTCTTGCCTGTGTGCAGGGCTTCTACGCACAAGGTGGCACCTCATCCCGGCCCAAGGGTGGTGGCAGGAACCCAGGAGGCGCTCGGGGACTCAGCAGGGCCCGCCCTTGGGGCCAGGGGTCTGGCAGGCTCCGGGGGCAAATGGACTACGGAAGCCGAGAGGGGCCCGTCCGCGCCAAAACCCAAAACGCGCTGCGGCCACCAGGGACACAGGGGACACGAGTGGCTGTGTGGCTTGCAGTGCCCGACCAGAGGGATGGAGGTGTTCTGGCTGCTGAGGCGCAGCCGGTGTCAGCCCTTCGGGGAACTGCCCGTGGATGCTTCGGGAATGGGGGCTGCCAACTCAGAACCCCCGTTCCCTGTGGCTGCAGCCAACCAGGGGGCTCCAGGGTCGGGCGCGCCCGCGGGCCTGGGGGGCTTCTTGCCTGTATGCAGGGCTTCTACGCACAAGGTGGCACCTCATCCCGGCCCAAGGGTGGTGGCAGGAACCCAGGAGGCGCTCGGGGACTCAGCAGGGTCCGCCCCTGGGGCCAGGGGTCTGGCAGGCTCCGCGGCAAATGGACTACGGAAGCCGAGAGGGGCCCGTCCGCGCCAAAACCCAAAACGCGCTGCGGCCTCCAGGGACACAGGGGACACAAGTGGCTGTGTGGCTTGCAGTGCCCGACCAGAGGGAGGGAGGTTGTCTGGCTGCTGAGGCGCAGCCGGTGTCAGCCCTTCGGGGAACTGCCCGTGGATGCTTCGGGAATGGGGGCTGCCAACTCAGAACCCCCGTTCCCTGTGGCTGCAGCCAGCCAGGAGGCTCCAGGGTCGGGCGCGCCCGCGGGCCTGGGGGGCTTCTTGCCAGTGTGCAGGGCTTCTACGCACAAGGTGGCACCTCATCCCGGCCCAAGGGTGGTGGCAGGAACCCAGGAGGCGCTCGGGGACTCAGCAGGGCCCGCCCCTGGGGCCAGGGGTCTGGCAGGCTCCGGGGCAAATGGACTACGGAAACCGAGAGGGGCCCGTCCGCGCCAAATCCAAAACGCGCTGCGGCCTCCAGGGACACAGGGGACACAAGTGGCTGTGTGGCTTGCAGTGCCCAACCAGAGGGAGGGAGGTTGTCTGGCTGCTGAGGCGCAGCCGGTGTCAGCCCTTCGGGGAACTGCCCGTGGATGCTTCGGGAATGGGGGCTGCCAACTCAGAACCCCCGTTCCCTGTGGCTGCAGCCAGCCAGGGGGCTCCAGGTTCGGGCGCGCCCGCGGGCCTGGGGGGCTTCTTGCCTGTATGCAGGGCTTCTACACACAAGGTGGCACCTCATCCCGGCCCAAGGGTGGTGGCAGGAACCCAGGAGGCGCTCGGGAACTCAGCAGGGCCCGCACCTGGGGCCAGGGGTCTGGCAGGCTCCGGGGGCAAATGGACTACGGAAACCGACAGGGGCCCGTCCGCGCCAAAACCCAAAACGCGCTGCGGCCACCAAGGACACAGGGGACACGAGTGGCTGTGTGGCTTGCAGTGCCCGACCAGAGGGAGGGAGGTGTTCTGGCTGCTGAGGCGCAGCCGGTGTCAGCCCTTCGGGGAACTGCCCGTGGATGCTTCGGGAAAGGGGGCTGCCAACTCAGAACCCCCGTTCCCTGTGGCTGCAGCCAGCCAGGGGCTCCAGGTTCGGGCGCGCCCGCGGGCCTGGGGGGCTTCTTGCCTGTGTGCAGGGCTTCTACGCACAAGGTGGCACCTCATCCCGGCCCAAGGGTGGTGGCAGGAACTCAGGAGGCGCTCGGGGACTCAGCAGGGCCCGCCCCTGGGGCCAGGGGTCTGGCAGGCTCCGGGGGCAAATGGACTACGGAAGCCGAGAGGGGCCCGTCCGCGCCAAAACCCAAAACGCGCTGCGGCCTCCAGGGACACAGGGGACACAAGTGGCTGTGTGGCTTGCAGTGCCCGACCAGAGGGAGGGAGGTTGTCTGGCTGCTGAGGCGCAGCCGGTGTCAGCCCTTCGGGGAACTGCCCGTGGATGCTTCGGGAATGGGGGCTGCCAACTCAGAACCCCCGTTCCCTGTGGCTGCAGCCAGCCAGGGGGCTCCAGGGTCGGGCGCGCCCGCGGGCCTGGGGGGCTTCTTGCCTGTGTGCAGGGCTTCTACGCACAAGGTGGCACCTCATCCCGGCCCAAGGGTGGTGGCAGGAACCCAGGAGGCCCTCGGGACTCAGCAGGGCCCGCCCCTGGGGCCAGGGGTCTGGCAGGCTCCGCGGCAAATGGACTACGGAAGCCGAGAGGGGCCCGTCCGCGCCAAAACCCAAAACGCGCTGCGGCCTCCAGGGACACAGGGGACACAAGTGGCTGTGTGGCTTGCAGTGCCCGACCAGAGGGAGGGAGGTTGTCTGGCTGCTGAGGCGCAGCCGGTGTCAGCCCTTCCGGGAACTGCCCGTGGATGCTTCGGGAATGGGGGCTGCCAACTCAGAACCCCCGTTCCCTGTGGCTGCAGCCAGCCAGGGGGCTCCAGGGTCGGGCGCGCCCGCGGGCCTGGGGGGCTTCTTGCCTGTGTGCAGGGCTTCTACGCACAAGGTGGCACCTCATCCCGGCCCAAGGGTGGTGGCAGGAACCCAGGAGGCGCTCGGGGACTCAGCAGGGCCCGCCCCTGGGGCCAGGGGTCTGGCAGGCTCCGGGGCAAATGGACTACGGAAGCCGAGAGGGGCCCGTCCGCGCCAAATCCAAAACGCGCTGCGGCCTCCAGGGACACAGGGGACACAAGTGGCTGTGTGGCTTGCAGTGCCCAACCAGAGGGAGGGAGGTTGTCTGGCTGCTGAGGCGCAGCCGGTGTCAGCCCTTCGGGGAACTGCCCGTGGATGCTTCGGGAATGGGGGCTGCCAACTCAGAACCCCCGTTCCCTGTGGCTGCAGCCAGCCAGGGGGCTCCAGGGTCGGGCGCGCCCGCGGGCCTGGGGGGCTTCTTGCCTGTATGCAGGGCTTCTACACACAAGGTGGCACCTCATCCCGGCCCAAGGGTGGTGGCAGGAACCCAGGAGGCGCTCGGGAACTCAGCAGGGCCCGCCCCTGGGGCCAGGGGTCTGGAAGGCTCCGCGGCAAATGGACTACGGAAGCCGAGAGGGGCCCGTCCGCGCCAAAACCCAAAACGCGCTGCGGCCTCCAGGGACACAGGGGACACAAGTGGCTGTGTGGCTTGCAGTGCCCGACCAGAGGGAGGGAGGTTGTCTGGCTGCTGAGGCGCAGCCGGTGTCAGCCCTTCGGGGAACTGCCCGTGGATGCTTCGGGAATGGGGGCTGCCAACTCAGAACCCCCGTTCCCTGTGGCTGCAGCCAGCCAGGGGGCTCCAGGGTCGGGCGCGCCCGCGGGCCTGGGGGGCTTCTTGCCTGTGTGCAGGGCTTCTACGCACAAGGTGGCACCTCATCCCGGCCCAAGGGTGGTGGCAGGAACTCAGGAGGCGCTCGGGGACTCAGCAGGGCCCGCCCCTGGGGCCAGGGGTCTGGCAGGCTCCGGGGGCAAATGGACTACGGAAGCCGAGAGGGGCCCGTCCGCGCCAAAACCCAAAACGCGCTGCGGCCTCCAGGGAGGGACACAGGGGACACGAGTGGCTGTGTGGCTTGCAGTGCCCGACCAGAGGGAGGGAGGTTGTCTGGCTGCT